>NC_056739.1:1398543164-1398738164 GCF_019279795.1 Protopterus annectens | reverse complement strand
CAGACCTCAGTTCTCATAATTAGAAACAGAAGGCCAGTGTCTCTGTTAATGTACCAGCCTGTAAATGATTTTTTGATGATCTCTTAGTTTAAGTAGTCCATAAGCATATCTTTCTGATTTATGAAAATATTAAATTCCTTTGGAGCTTTAACAGGTTTCAAGGTGTGGATAAAACATCCCAAAACAATATAAACTATAAATCATATCCATAAGAAAATATATGTCAACAACGCCTCTTTAAATGGGAAAAAAGTTTTAAATATTTGGAATACATAATCACTGTCATAGAAATAACACACATCACAGACACGGATATGGTTTCATGATCTGCAACACTTACACAAATTATTATGTGATAGTTAGGGGATGATCTGACAATCCACATTCCTGATCACCAAATAATATGAAGGGAGGTTGGCATTAGGAGTGCATGTCAAATATGTACTGTTGCTTCACAATATGCCCAAAACCTGATACGCCCAAATAACCATTACACAACCGCAGAGCAGAATTGAAGAATTATAATTCCTGGATTCCCTGAATTAAATGCATATTCCTCTCAGATCAATGCTTTTTATTGCTATCTTACCGATAATAATTGAAATTAGTCCAAGATAATTTTCGCACACACATGTGCATGTGTTTTCTTGTGCAGTTTGCAAACACACACACACACACACACACACACACACACACACACACACACACACTGTTTCCCAGCAATGTTTAATTACACTGATACCTTTCTAGTCCAAGGACTTTTTTTCTTTCTCAATAGCAAATAACTGCCACCAGATGAACCTATCTCAAACAACAAGAACACCATAATTGTTTACAATAAAAAGCTACCAACTCTAATATTATTATTTAGTAACTAAGGTTATACAAATACCCTTAAACTAATACAGAAATCACCTGCTAGAAGTTTTTGATATTGAGTAATTGTATCCTTTACTTGAACTAAATGCAGTCGAGTACTACATTTGAGTGTCAACTATGCAAGCAGATCTACACTTGTGCAACAAACCATAAAATAAAGGGTTTATACAGACAGATGACAGTCAGAAGAGCAATGGTTATCAGATATCTTGTTCTTCTATTTATGTTAGCAAAAAACTTACCTTAATCTGTCTACATCTGAGTTTTTAGATGTAGAGCACTTAATAAATTATAGATATGGTCTCTCTGTCTAAGAAATTCACTTCACTCTTCAAATGGCAAAGACTAACTGCTGCTCAAACGTTGCACTCTGAAGATGAGTCCAGTTTTCTGAATTTCCTATTTGATTTTGATTTCATATGTACTTTTTCAGTTTGCTCAGTCATTCAGCTCTATACAAGGTACAATCCACTTATAAAAATAGGCTTTCAAAGGAATGAAAGGCTTAGAATGAAAAGAAAAATGTAGAGAGGTTTGCTGTCTTTATATATAGGTTCATAGGTTCATAGGTTCATACTAGGCTATCTGCCCAAGGGCATTTATAAGCCTAGCCCATAGTTATTTGGCTTTCGCCACCCCTTTAGTTTGAATAAAACTATGCCTATTATTTTGCTGTGCCTCTGTCAAGCAGTGACACTGAAGTAATCCCTGGGGTAGATCTGCGATCCCCCATCCATTGGTCAAGATTCCTCTTGAACAAGGCCAGCGAGGTGCTCTGCCTCACATGTACCGGGATTTTGTTCCACAGCATAGGGAGTCTCTGGGTGATGAATCTGTCCCTCCAGCACATTCTATTAATAACCGTGTCAAGGTTTAAGTCTCCCGCCCTTGTGGTTCTGAGGGATCTAGATTTTTGAGGTGAAGCATATTCATCAAATCAGGGTTTGACATGGCCTTATATGTCAGGCACAGGTCACCTCTGAGCAAGCGGTATGAGACTGAATAGAGCTGGAGTTCTTTCAGTCGGGCAGCATAAGACATATTTTTTGAGACCCTTTATCCTTTTGGTGAGGAACTTTTGGGGCCTTTCCAGCTGCTGCAGGTGTCGGGTCAGATACATTCCGAATGGGGCATTGTACTCAATCATAGGTCTAATGAGTGATGAGTACAGAGGGACGATGACCTCCCTTGATCTAGATGTGAATCCCTTCATGATCAGGTGGGCAATGTAGAAGGTTTTCCTAACCACTTTAGCAACATGAGTGTCAAACGAAGGCTACTGTCAACCTGGGTCCCCAGATCCCTGATGACTTCTTCTGTGCTCAGTGGATTGCCACCTATATGGTAGCTAGGGGTAACCTTGTTTTTCCCGAAGGGTATGACTATGCATTTCTTGGCATTTAACTTTAGGCCATGGCTCTGGCACCAGTTATCCGTTTCTGTGAGGCCCTTCTGAAGGATATCTGTGTCAGATGTGTTTTCGACTATGGCGCCCAGTTTGCAGTCATCTGCAAACTTTGTCAGCCATAACCCTCCTGTGTTTGCTTGTACTTCAGAAAAGTAGATGCCGAACAAGAGTGGACCCAGGACTGAGCCCTGTGGGACACCACTTGTGACAGGCTTTGAGTCTGACATGGCTCCAGCAACTCTGACCCTGTGGGTTCTGTCACTTAGCCAGTTTGCAACCCATCTTGTGATGTATGGGTTTACATTCAAGCTGATGAGTTTTTCGATGATACCTGAGTGGGGTATTGTGTCGAAGGCCTTTGCCAGGTCAAGGTAGGCTGTATGGACTGCCTTTCCCTCATGAATGGCCTTGGTGACTGTCTCGAAAAAGTCAACCAAGTTTAAAAGGCATGATCTGCCTTTGACAAAGCCAAACTGGGTTGGATCCAAAGTCTGCAAGTTCCCTATGTCTTTATTTATGAGTTCCATTATGATCCTCTCCATGGCTTTGCAGATAAGGCTTGTCAAGCTAATGGGACGGTAATTTCCAGGGTCGGTGGAGGCACCGCCTTGTGAAGTGGGACCACAGTCGCCGTCGCCACTCCTTGGGTACGTATCCTGAGGTGAGGCTAAGATTAAACAGCTGTCCTAACTGTGGGTTTAATTCCTCATTGAGTTCGTGGAGCACACAGCCGGGGACACCATCCGGTCCCATGGATGCTGTGTTTTTTTGCTTTGGAGAGAGCAGTTCTCACCTGGGCGTTGGAGATGTTTGGGGGCTACAATCCTCTGGTATAGATATCTCTCCTTTGGGGAGGGGGGGAGAAGTTTGCACTGAACCTGTCAGCCAGTATGTTGGCAATGTGTGTAGGTTCAGTAATCTTCACATCATTTTGAACTAATTCTGAGCATATCTGGGAGTTTCCTCCTAGGTTTCTAACATAGCTAAAGAAGGCCTTATGATTGTCTTTTGAGTCCTTGGCGATTTTTCTCTCAAAATTTGCCTTGGATGATTTTATGAGAGCTCTTAGTTTTTACTTATAATGATCAAAGGTGTCTTACCTTTCAAGGATTTTGCTCTATCTTGTAGTAACTTCCTCCTTTTGTTGTAGAGCTTGTTTATGGCTGGGGTCCACCAGACTGGACGCTTGCCTTTGGTACAAAGAGTCTTAGTTTTGTTTGGGATTGCCTGATCCATGCAGTCCTGTAGGTGCTGGTAGAAGGCATTTGTAAGTGATTCAGCGGTTTGAGTAATGTTTACCACTGGCTCAGGGGCCTTAAAGGAGACCACACTAGTTTTAGAAGTGTGAAGTCGGCTTTTGAGAAGTTTTCACTGTGGTCTTTTTATTTCAGGTGGGGGCGGGATGAGGACCTCCAGCGAGATTAGTTTATGATCTGATCTCACCAGTGAGGGGTATACTTCGTGTTGAACATTGTGATCCCATGTTCGTGATGATGAGATCAAGTATGTTTTCTCCTCTTGTGGGGATGGTGACTAGTTGTTCCATGGCATTTGAGTTTATGAACTCCAGGAACCTTTGGGCTAGAGTGTTTGGGCTTGAGTAGTGTTCCCAGTCTATATTAGGGTAGTTGAAGTCACCTAGTATGATGGTGTTTGGAGATACATTTATCCTCTCCATTGTTTTCAGGAAGGCCATGTGAGGTTCCTGAGTTTGAGAGGGTGGCCTGTAACATGCTACAAATTGCAGAGCAGTCTTGCCTATGGTTAATTGCACCTGGATGGTCTCCGATGCATCGTGCGTTGCCACCAACCTTGAGGTGTGGGTGTCCTTTATGAATATGGACACCCCCCCTCCTTTCTTGGTGTTGTTCGGATTTTGGGGCCGGAACGCATGATATGAGGTGAAACCTGCTAGTGCTGGGGTGCTCTCAGGAGCCTTGAACCAGGTTTCTGTCACAGCACAGACATCGATGGTCTCCATACTGAGAAGGGCCTCGAGTGCGTGTATCTTGAGATTGAGACTTCTGGCATTGAGCAGCATTGCCCTTAGTTTTTTTACTTTTTTGTGTTCTAGGCTGGTAGGTTTAGAATTTGAGCCTTGCCTAAAAAAGGCACTATGGGGGTGGCAAGAGCCTTTGCCAATATCCAGAAGCCTAGGGGTGACAGGTGCAAGCCGTCCCTTGCGAAGCAGCGTGGCTTGTCCAGCATGTCATCCCAGGCAGACAGACATTGGATCCCCTTTGAATGACACCAGAATTTAAGCCAATTATTAAAGCTGATCATCTTATCACTGTATTGTGGCATCATTCTAGGTGAAGGTAGGATACTGCTCAAGGTCAGGGTCATACCTGCATGGGCTACATAATCAGAGAGCTCCTCAATGTCTCTTTTCATGTAGTCCAAGGAGGTACGTCTCAGGTCGTTGATATCTGAAACTAGTTTAAGGTTTATACATGCTATAAGAAAAAAAAACTGCATAATTCTTATACAAAAAACTGATGTTTTACATACTGCAAGATTTACTCAAAACACAAGTTATATGCTTTGAACAATTTCTACATTTTTTTCTGAAAACCTAAATTTGACTGTACTTACTACAGCTTTTGTACATTTTACATTTTTCTGCATCTTTTTCTAAAATACAGCTGCAGGTTTAACACTTTTTGTCACAATGCGCAAACCACCCTCCTAGGATCCTATACTTAGCAAGCCGCCTTCCATATTATGTAACAGAATAGCTCAGCATTCACGATATCATACGGAATTCAAGCCATTCAGATTGCAACTAATTTTACCAACAAAGCTATTCCTTGTCCTCATCAGTAATCTTAAGCAAATTCTCCCTTATTAAACAATTAATTTCAAGTAATAAAAAAGTAATTAATTCTTCCTTATTTATACTTCTATATCTCTGGTCCTAAACCATAGCAATGTTATAACAGTTAAATTTAGCTTATGTTGACATTCAAAAGTAAACTGCATTAGACAAATACAGTAAATGTGTAAATTATTCACTTGATGTGATCTCAGGCTGGTTAATTACTTACCACATATACTGCTTCACTGTCACTCCAAAGTGTGGATAAAGACTACAGTATTTGGGATAATTGCATCCTAAAATATTGGGGTCATTTGCTCAAACCTTTTCATGTCTGTTCTAACTGGAACATGCAGCCATCAAATATTCCTTTTCATATGTTTTCATATTTTTACTATTATATAGAATATCCCCAAAAATCCCAAAAAATAAATAATAAAATAATTTAACCATGGTATATTCATATTTGTATTTAAAAATCCTTATTAGTACCTTCACAATACATAATCTCATAAAAAACAGTATATATATATATATATATATATATATATATATATACATATATATATATATATATATATATATATATATATATATCTACCTAATTAAAGTATTTGTCTATATGTAATAAAATATATATGATAGTAAGTAATAATAATAATAATAATAATAATAATAGCAATAAAAATAATAACCCCCCATATATTCCCACTATCCTTACAAACTTAAAATAGTTTTTAAGGAAAATACATTTTAGGTTGTTATTTGGTGACAATAATGGTTCAACCAGGAATTTAGAGTCCCTAGTATCTACAACCCATACTTGCATCCCACTCTGGCCACTTTAGAGAAGATATGTTACCTGCCTATTAAAGAATTTATTTTTAATACTAATAGGAAGCATTCTATTCAATATAATTTGAATAAAGGAAAGAGGGACATCTTGTATTGTTTGAAATCCCAATAAATCAGGATTATGAAACCTGATAAGGGGAGTGGGGTTGTAATTATGGGAATAGAAGATTATAATAATAGGGCTATGAAAATCCTTAGGGGCTGACACGTATGAGGAGGTTTCATTAAATCAGATGAATGGGTCATATAGGAGGATTCATGGACAGATTAATGATTTATTTATTGATGGAAGAATAAATCTGGAATTGTATAACTACTTAAATTTAACTCATCCGATAGTTTCAGTATTTTTTGGAGTGCCTAAGATTCACAAGAATATTTATTCCATTACTTCAACTTATACAAAATATTTGGACAGGAAGCTGAAAGAACATTTGGAGGATGAGAATAATTTGTGTAGAGATTCATTGGATTTTTTGGCTAGAATTGATAAGAATTTCTAATGCCCCTAATGACACTACGGTTACTATAGATGTGAAAGACCTATGTAGTGTCATCCCACAGGATTTGGGAACCAAATGGGTATGTGATTTATTGGTGGAAAAAGGTGTCCCACAGGATGATATTAATCTGATGGAAGCATTTAAAATAATAAAATCATTGTGTTGCAGCCAAAACTATCCACAACCGTTCAAATGTATGAAACGTTTTATTAAGACATAAAAATGTTTAAAAAGTATTCATTGAGCACTTTCATTCCCTCAGAATTGGGAGTTCATTAGAATACATGCCTTCTATTAAATCCAACATTTATAGCCCAATGTGTTGATGACATCACACCCACACAAGTGCATTTAAAGACACACTCACTTTGTTTAAAAAGTACAACTTAAAAAACACTTATAAACATCTGCATCATATTTAATACACTTGAAATAAACTTTCCTAACTTCATGGAAATTTTTAACATAGACTTTTGTCCCTAGCTCTCTTAATTATCAGGGGTTTTGCAGAAATAACTTAATATAAACCAACAGCCTCCCCTGCCTGCAGCTTGATCTGCCATTTGACTTATTTTTCTTCCATTAAGTTTCTGTAGCCCCAGGGTTAACTAATAATTTCTCTAAGATCCCAAAGTGAAACTCCTGAAAATTCCCACAAACTAAATAATGCTTATACAGTGCATTAGTATTATTATTAGTGGATATCTGATATATGTGTTCATATATCCAATTGTGTAATTGCCTTTCGGTTTTGCCAACATAATATGCTGGACATCCCTTACACAATGCAAGGTATATGACAACTGAATTGTGACAGTTACCCTTGACAAATTCTACTTTTGATTTAAGGGTATTTTCTAAAATAACCATTTTACAATCTACTATGTAGCAACATTGTGAACAGGATCCACACTTTGTAGTACCATCATACTTGTCAGCTTGTGTGTTCTTCACAATTTCAAAACTTTGCTTTATGTTTACCCCAGTTTTGTATACATAGGAGGGCCTCTCTCCTACAACCCTTCTCAAATCTGGGTTTCCCCTAAAAATGGCCCAGTTGTTTTCCAATATGTCCTTCACTTTCCCTACCTTTCCCCAGTATGGTAAAATCATAGCCTTTTCAAAGTTTTTTTGTCCCTGAAGTGGCTCTCTAGCCACGTTAGAATTTCTTAGCACAAAGCACAGGAAAAATGGGATGTGGGGGAGACAAGAGACATGGAAAGGGCACCAAATCAGTGGTTCAACAGAACCAAGTGGAGAAGGGAATAACAACTAACAGTGACGATGAAATTTCAAGGAATGGATTGGTTAGTACACGTAGGGAGTACCACAATTGTAACTATTCAGGAATAACCTTAACTAAGGAGCATTTTTTGATATTTATGAAGGGGTTGAAATATGTGCTAACTAGAGGCTTTGATTACACAGACACCATTTTGGAGTTAAAAATATACATGAGAAAATTGAATTTAGCTTTTCTCTTTAGGGACCAAGTTGAACATGTTAATCTTACTAGGAATAAAGTAATTAAAAATAAGAGTGTGTACAATCCATCAATGGACCCCACCCTAAATGTTTTTGAGAAGGCTGTGACTGAGAATTTATACGCTCTAAAATTAAAAGAAAAAATAGTTTTTTATGTAGAAATCTTAGTGGGGAAGAGAAGAGATTACTTGAACAGCTCAGAAACAATAGGACAATTAAGATCATGCATTCATATAAAGGGGATGGGATGGTCATTTTTGATGCTTTACACTATTCCCAAAAAATCCTAGAGATGTTACATGACACTAGTGTATATACCCATGTTTCACTTAATGAAGTTAATATAAGTTATCGAAGAATAGAGTACTACTTAGAAGAATACCCTTTGGATGAGCGTATTACACCTGAAATTTACAGCTTTTTGAAAGTCAAGAATCCTATGATGGCTACCATTTTTGGTATTCCGAAAACCCACAAGGGGTTAAGTAATTTAACATTTCGGCCAATAGTAGCAGGACAGGGGTCAAAAACTTACCTTTTTGGTGTCACCATAGACTTTTGGTTAAAACAAGTTGTGAATAAAGTGGAGCATTTACTAAAAGATTCATGGGATTTTTGGGGTAGAATTAAGGAAGAGCTTTGGGAGAATAAATTGATTTTCTTGACCATTGATGTAGTGATTTATTTACTTGTATCCCTAGAGAAGAAGGGTTAGACATGTTTGCCAAATGTTTGAACAAAATGTCAGGTTTCTCTAATGAGAAAGTACATTTAATAGTTGACTTCATGGGGGTAGTTTGAGATTACAATTATATATATTTTGAATGAGAATACTTCAAACAAAACAAAGGTGTTGCTATGGGAGCCTCATGTGCTCCCATATTTGCAAATTTGGTTCTCCTTGACTGGGAGTTAAATAAAGTCTTTAGATGGGAATATTTTCAAAATGTCAAATTATGCATAAGATTTTTGGACAACATTTTTATTCCGTGGAATAATTCCATAGATATAATGGAGGAATTTGTAAAGTACCTGAATTTCACTACTAGTTTCTTAAAATTTACTCACACAAGTAACCCTTTGTCAATTAGTTATTGTGACACTCAGAGTTTTAAAAATGCAAGTGGTTTTACATCTAAAATATATAGAAAACCCACATTCAGCAACTCTTACCTTGAATACACAAGTAGTCACCCTCCCCATCAAAAGGCCAGTATTGTGAAAGGCCAGATGGTAAGGGTTGCTAGAATGACATTTTCGGCTGGTGACCTTGAGAATGAATTACAGAAAGTTGCAGAAATGTTCTATGAAAGAGGATATCCACAGGGCATGGTTCAAGAAATGTGGACTATGTTAGAAGGGAATAGGGTAAGAGATTCCAACCCCTGTTAGGAAATTCTAACATGGTTAGACAGTCACTTCAGGGACAAAGAAACTTTGAAAAGGCTATGATTTTACCATACTGGGGAAAGGTAGGGAAAGTGAAGGACATATTGGAAAAAAACTGGGCCATTCTTAGGGGAAACCCAGATTTGAGAAGGGTTGTAGGAAAGAGGCCCTCCTATATATACAAAACTGGGGTAAACATAAAGAAACGTTTTGAACATGTGAAGAACACACAAGCTAACAAGTAGGATGGTACTACAAAGTGTGGATCCTGTTCACAATGTTGCTACATAGTAATTTGTAAAATGGTTATTTTAGAAAATATTCTTAAATCAAAAGTAGAATTTGTCAAGGTTAACTGTTACACTTCAGGTGTCATATACCTTGCATTGTGTAAGGGATGTCCAGCGTATTATGTTGGCAAAACTGAAAGGCAATTACGCAATAGGATATATGAACAGATATATCAGATATCCACTAAGAATAATAATAATGCACTGTATAGGCATTCTTTAGTTTGTGGGAATTTTCAGGGGTTTCACTTTGGGATCTTAGAGAAAGTAATAGTTAACCCTAGAGAGGGAACTACAGAAACTAAATGGAAGAAAAAGAAGTCAAATGGCAGATCAAGCTGCAGGCAAGGGAGGGTATTGGTTTAAATTAAGTTATTTCTGTAAAACCCCTGCTAATTAAGAGAGCTAGGGACAAAAGGCTATGTTAACATTTTTCATGAAGTTAGGAAAGTTTATTTCAAGTGTATTAAATATGATACAGATATTTATAAGTGTTTTTTTTTAAGTTGTACTTTTTAAACAAAGTGAGTGTGTCTTTAAATGCACTTGTGTGGGTGTGATGTCATCAACACATTGGGCTATAAATGTTGGATTTAATCGAAGGCGTGTATTCTGATGAAGTCCCCGTTCTGAGGGGATGAAAGCACTCAATGAATACTTTTTAAACATTTTTATGTCTTAATAAAACATTTGATACCTTTGGAAGGTTGTGGAGTGTTTTGGCTGCAACACAATGATTTTATTATTTTATTTTCATTTTGGTTGTCACTGGGGTCATTGTTTAAACAGTTTTGACATTTTTAACAGAGCGACCTTGCAGCATGGACTCTTTAGATGAAATTCCAGCATTATTTTCACCAGTTCATAAAGATGACCTGAATAAAAGTTTATTCAGAGCTGGCAATTGTAAAAGGTGAGCTGACCCACCTCATTGACATCTTTAGCCAATCCCAAGTCTCCATTGATGGGTCCTCAGGAAAGAGTAAGCAAAATCAGTCACCAGGAGGCGGGATTTCCACTGAGGAAGACAAGGAGACATGGCGGAATGGTTTGGAAGCCAAGGAGAGGCAAGATTTGGCATCCTGTTTGATTTTAAACTCTACAAGTGGAGAAAAAAGTATGAACAAACAGAGAAATGGTACTGGGACAAAGGAGAGTGGTGGAAATGGAATTTCCAGCATTTTCACAATGCATGGAACTGGTGCAAGGCCAAAAACCACAGGTACTGTTTTACAAAATGAGGGGGAAAGGGGTTTTGGCTTTAATACTGCAGTCACACAATGATTTATTGTGAATGGGACTGATAAAGTGGATATAGACATTTTTTTTAAAAAGCCTTTTGTTTTTAATGACCAACAAAATATGGGAAACAATATAAAGACTGTGAAATATGCAACAAAGATAGGGACTTTGAAAGAAAATATTTTCCTTTTAGAGAAAAAAAAATGTTTGATGTTAGGAATCTCCAAATGGGGAATGCTTATTTAAATGAATGTTTACAGAAGAAAATTGTGCCAAAAGGTTTAAGGGTTTACAAATTTCTTTTTGGGATAGAATATGATGAAAAATTGATTGTTGAATTCTCTGAAATGAAATGTTTGATGTTAGGAATCTCCAAATGGAGAATGCTTATTTAAATGAATGTTTACAGATGAAAATTGTGCCAAAAGGTTTAAGGGTTTACAAATTTCTTTTTGGGATAGAATATGATGAAAAATTGATTGTTGAATTCTCTGAAATGTTCAATAAGCATGGATTAGAGCTTGTGGAAAAGATTATTTTATGTAATGATTCTAAACTGTGTCATTTGATTAGTGAAGTTGAAACTTTAAATAATGACATCAAAAATGATCTATTGTTTTCACAATAGGAAAATCTGTATTTTAAGCAGTTTAAAATGCTAGAAAACAAGTGCAATAGTATTTCTGATAAAAAAATGTAAAAAGTTATAAAGGGATTTAAAACAATATAAAGAGAACAGAGCATATATTTTGAAACAGAAAGAACATAAAATTGTTGGGGGGGAGGGGGTATACCCACACCCATACCCACCCTCACAAAGAAGAGTATATGTTCAGGAAGGAAAGGAGAAGTTCCCTTTATAACCCCAATGGTCATGACAATAGTTTTCAGCACAATAATTATAGAAATAATCAAAATGGGATGTGGGGGAGAGAAGAGACGTGGAAAGGGCATCAAATCAGTGGCTCAACAGAACCAAGTTGAGAAGGGAATAACAATTAACAGTGATGATAAAATTTCAAGGAATGGATTGGTTAGTACACTTAGGGGGTAACTGTCACACTTCAGGTGTCATATACCTTGCATTGTGTAAGGGATGTCCAGCATATTATGTTGGCAAAACCGAAAGGCAATTACGCAATAGGATATATGAGCACATATATCAGATATCCACTAAGAATAATAATAATGCACTGTATAGGCATTCTTTAGTTTCTAGGAATATTCAGAGGTTCCACTTTGGGATCTTAGAGAAAGTATTAGTTAACCCTGAGGGGGGGACTACAGAAACTAAATGGAAGAAAAAGAAGTCAAATGGCAAACCAAGCTGCAGGCAGGGGCGGGTATTGGTTTAAATGAAGTTATTTTTGTAAAACCCCTGTTAATTAAGAGAACGAGGGACAAAAGGCTATGTTAAAAATTTCCATGAAGTTAGGAAAGTTTATTTCAAGTGTATTAAATATGATACAGATGTTTATAAGTGTTTTTTAAGTTGTACTTTTTAAACAGTGAGTGTGTCTTTAAATGCACTTGTGTGGGTGTGATGTTATCAACACATTGGGCTATAAATGTTGGATTTAATAGAAGGCATGTATTCTGATGAAGTCCCCGTTCTGAGGGGATGAAAGAGCTCAATGAATACTTTTTAAACATTTTTTATGTCTTAATAAAACGTTTGATACCTTTGGAAGGTTGTGGAGAGTTTTGGATGCAACACAGTGATTTTATTATTTTATTTTCGTTTTGGTTGTCACTGAGATCGTTGTTTAAACATTTCTGATAGAAGAATTGTTAGGAATAGTTTTGATGAATAATTTCATTATGTTTAATAATACATTTTATTTACAGAAGAACGGGGTGGTGATGGGTTCCCCGTGTGGAGGGGTGTTTGCTAATGCTGTTTTGGTCCAATAGGAATGAAGGTTTGTGTTTAACTCTGAGTATTGGCAGTATTTTTGGTTTTACACAAGGTACCTGGATGATATATATATTATTTGGAAGGGTACACCGGGTGACCTGGATAGATTTATGGAATATATTAATAACTGTTCCCTGTTTTTGAAATTTACAGTTGAATCCCAACTTGAAAGTATTTCTTATTTGGATGTATTATTGAGAAAGGACAGAAGCAGGGGTAGATATAAAGCCTGCATCCACCGTAAAAGTACATACTCTAACATTTTACTTCACTATTCTAGTTTACAACCCCCTCATCAGAAATGGGCAGTAATAAAAGATAAATTAGTGAGGGTAGCCCCTATGTTGATTTTGGAAGAAGACTTTTTATTGGAGTGTGAATTAATGAGGGGAATGTTTGTAAGCAGGGGGTATCCTGAAGTGATTGCGGAATAAATTATTAGTGAGATAACATGAAAAGGGAAGAATGGGTACTTTAAACCAATTTTGGGGGTTACAGCCATGGTGTAAACCTATGGGCATGTATGGAGGATATGGACAATTCCCACCATCACATCTTGGGTAATGATATATCAGTAACAAGTGGGTGGATGAACGGCTAGATACAGATAGTTATAAAAGCAGTTTTATTACCACTTTCTTTCAGAATGGCTTTCAATTGGGTTGAATATTAAGGAAGAGCTGGGAGATTTTCAGTGACAATCCTTTTCTCAGAGCTAGGCTTGGACCATGTCCCAAATTGGTTTCTGTAAAGGGAAGAATGTAAAGAATATTCTGGAGACTAGTGGTAATAATAGGGACAATACCCGTCATACATATATGAGTATGAGTAAATGTGGGAGATGCTCCCAATGTAAAGTAATTGATGAGAGTATGGTCTTTACCATTCGAGGTAAGACATAGAGAGTGGTGGGTGACCTTAATTGTGAGCCAAAGAGAGTGGTATATCTTGCCCAGTGTGTGGAGTGCCCCTGCCTTTACACTGGGAAAACTGATTGTAAACTAAGGGAGAGGGTGCATGAACACGAATATAGTTTAAGAAACCATACCTTGGCTAGCACTTTGGCCAAACATGATCAGGATAATCCAGGTCACATTTTCAAGTACATGGTAATTGACCAGGTGAAACCAGACATTAAGGTAAGGTTTAACCCACTTACCCTGGAGAAGAAGATGACCTGGCAGATGGTGCTTGATGCAAACACTTGGCCAGGACTTAATGAATACATATCAGTTACTTGTATACTTAAGATGAAATCTTTAACAAGATGAAATAGTGGGGTTGAAATAATATTATTATTATACTGGATCTATATTAGACCATCGAAGTTTCAAAACTTCGAATGTTCTAATATCAAACCCTATTTCCTAAGGAAAGAATTTGGTTGTCTGTTTCTGTTGCTTTGGTATTTTCAGCGCTATGGTGGAAAGTTACGGGTCGGGTTCAGGTAAGTGTGTGATTCAGTGTGGGTTAGGTAAGTTAGGGTTAGGGTGCGGGTTAGGTATGTGTGTGATTGTGTGGACGTGAGGGTTAGGGCAGGTTAAGTAAGTTAGGGTTAGGGCACGGGTTAGGTATGTGTATGATTGTGTGGACGTGAGGGTTAGGGTGGGTTAGGTAAGTTAGGGTTAGGGCGCGGGTCAGGTAAGTGTGTGATTGTGTGGACGTGAGGATTAGGGCGTGGGTGAGGTGAGTGTGCGATAGTGGCAGACCTTAGGGTTAGGGTTTGGGTTAAGGTAAGTGGATAGTTAGTGGCGTGTGTATAGTTTAGTGTAGGGTTAGGTGTAGGATTTTAGGTGTACATGTGTGGATTGCTGTTTGTTTGGTATGCTTGTGTTGTGTGTATATGTTTTGGAACAGCAAATTTTTTCCCTAGGAAAAAAATCATTGTTCTGTATGTTCGATGTTTTCAGCTTTCACTGAATAGGGTTCGATATTAGAACATTCGAAGTTTTGAAACTTCGATTTTCTAATATAGACCCTATTATACTGTGGTTAAATTATTTTATTATTTATTTTTGGGGATGTTTTAGTATATTCCATATGATAGTAAAAATATGAAAAAATATGAAAACACATGAAAAGGAATATCTGACAGTTGCCTGTTCCAGTTAGTTAGAACTGTACTTTTTTTCTTATTTTATATGAACAAGATGTTGCTTTGGTATATAATAGTTATTATTGTTGGTGTTATTAGGAGGGTGGGTGATGTACAAAATGTATTTGTGCGTTTTTTTTTTTTAAATGGTTAATCTATTAGTTCTATTTATATAAGTCCACTGATAGTTCTATGCGAGTAAAATACTCCTGTGTTTTTAAAATGTGAGTGGAATCTGTGTGTGTGTGTGTGGGGGGGGGGGGGGTTACTTGAATGGTTTAATTCATAACTATTTAAGTTTGGATTTGTAGTGTTTTTTTTTTATTCTGATGAAGTCATGATTGGATGATGAAAGAATGTAATGGTGTGTTTTAATATTTAAAGTAAATAGGGATTTGTATTCCAGACAACCTGTCACCCTTTATGTTTTTGGACCATTCTCAGCCTGTTCTGGGAAGGCTCTGGCATTGAATTAACTCCAAAGCACAGCCCTTCAAGCATTACAGTTTTGCTCCAGTATGAAATAAGCAACAATACTCAGGCAAGTGTCAGATTGAGAATTTATGCTCAAACAACTGTTCGTAGGTGAATACTGGGCTAACTGTCCTGAATGGCCATTTTAAGCCTAGCCAATAACCTGATATCTGAATCAAATCCTGCACCTTTTGTCTTTAAGATGAAGATCATAACCATTATACTAAACCCACCGAGTGACTCAGTCTCAGATGATCAAAGCAAGTGCATGTCAGCTATCTTTTCCTTCCTAAGAAATGACTACCCTGATAACAATAATCTGAGAACTATATTTCTGACTTCATTATACAGTCATATGCAAAATCTCAATGTGTATGACTTTCCTACTCAGTTCTTTATCCCCTTCCCTTTTCTGAGCTTAACATTTTTCTACCGTTTATGGCTATATTTATCATCTCTATGTTTTTAACATCCATTTTTGAGTATACAGGTCTTTTTTTAAATCATATAAAGAATTAAAATGGATTCAGTGTCACTACGGGTAGCATACTCACCACTGGTGCTAGATGACCAGGAGGCTGTGGGTTCTATTCCTGCTCCATGTGATTGGATTTTTGAACTCCAGTGCAGCATTAGGAGGGTGCTGCACTCCTGAGTGTGCCATCCTTCAAATCAGAGGTTAAACAGAGGTGCCATCTGCTTGAGTTGATGGTAGTTTAGGTAGATGTAAAATATCCCACGGCACCCATCGAAAAGAGAAGAGGAAGTTCACTGATGCCCTGGTTAAATTTCTACTAGTAGTATAAATACTCCGCTTGGGTGTCTCCTGGAAAGAGACCACTAGCATAGTGGGACTAACCTGATCTACAAACAGTAAGTAAATAAATGTGTGGTCTTTATTAAACTTTTTGTAGCAGTCTAGAAACAAGGTCTCTAAGACTCATTTTTGTTTTTCAGTCCTTCCCAGTTAGCTCCGTCTTCCTTTCTCCTTTATTGTCCTTTCAGAGCAACAGTTATTAAAGCAACTTTGAAATGCAGATTTAGAATATGATGTACTACCACCAACTAGCAAATATTTACTTGTCCCCACCTAGTACACTGTTTTCAGTCATGAAACTAGTAAGGACTTTAATAATAATGGTAGACCCTCCACTGTTCTTTATCATGCTGTTGCAGTGGCTGCTCTTTCTTGCTAGAACTGCCACTGGCATATTCCGTTATGGCTGTGGGGAAGTATTTGTTTTCTGTGATACCTGAATTATTAATTTATTTTTATTTGTTAACCAGGTAACTATGCTGGCCTGAAGTCCTTTTTCAGGTATGGCCCTTGGAGGAATACAGCAAAGACAAAGCACTATACAACATACAAAATAAAGATCACGAACAATAATCACACACAATATGTAACAATCCAGCAACTATATAAAGTGACAATAATATAAAAATGAAAGGAGGGATAATGGAACAAATATAGTATGTTAAAACTGAGTCAGGTATGCACTGAAATAATCCAAACATTTAGTTTAATTCAAAGAGGGAGCACCAAAAAGTGATAGGAATAAAGCCTAAAGAAAGGCCTAGTTAGTCTATACTGCAGCACTAGAACATAAATGCAGAATAAAAATACAGAGTGTGAAGCCGCAGTAAAATGATGAAGGAAAGAAATAAAGTACACTGAGGGACTGGTAGAAATAGCTGCACCTAAAGTGCAAAATAAAAATATAGGTGACTCACAAGCAGGGGTGTAAGTAAGGATGAATAAACAACAGCATGTCTGTAGCTTTAAAGCTGGAGAGGAAAAAGGCAGGACCACAAGATTTAGAAGTACTAAATAATTTCAAGTGACTGTGCAGTATGGAGACTAGTAATACACTCATTACAGATGGGTGGTGCAGCGGTAGCATTGTCGCCTCCCAACCAGAGGCTCTCCAGTTCAATTCTTGGCTGGAGTGCCTTCTGTGCTGAGTCTGTATCTCCTCCTTGTGTTTGTGTGCGTTTCCTTTCCTGTTACAAAGACATGCATCTGGAGTGTTTCTCCCTGGGCCTGCACTGAAAATTGGCTTTGTTCCAAGTTAGACTTTCCCAGTTAAAAAATTAAAATTAATCATGATTATTAAAGCAATGACATTTAGAGAGTTATTTAGTGTGATCTTTGAAGGATTTGTGAAAGTCTTCAAGTGTGGTAATTAATCTGAATTTTATGTTTGATTGTGTTTTGGTACTGTGGTGCTAAATGGGCAAAAAAGTTTTCTGCCAAAGCTAGAGCATAATGTGGGCTGATGAACAGATTGACATCTGTGTTCCTTGAGTATGTAGGCTGAGTTTCTAATATGTAGGTGTTTTTTGAAAGATGGGCTGTATGTAGCAGTCATTGATATGTTTAAGGGGTGGGGTATGTAGGAGAACATTTTGCTAATTTTCACAGTGGTGCTCATTGCAAGGGCTAAAATGTATACATTTTAGTTTTTTATTTTCTGTTCTGTTGGAGGAGGCCTATGTTTTATATGGAGAAGGCCGTGTTCTAGCATAAAGAAGAGAACATTTATAGCTATAGCTTGCCTATCAAGTTTAAATAAAGATTGAGAAGTTCTGTAGGGGACATTACGATATATAAATGTATACATATTTCTGAATGTCCATTTGTTGCAGACATAAGAGGGTTTGGTCAAGTGTTAGATCAAGGTAGTTTTGTTGTGTTATGACTGGTAGACTGTTGATCAGGGTCCTGGATGTGTAGTGGGGGTGCTGATGGAAACTCTTTATAGTCTCAAACGTCATTATAGTAGACTTTTGTAGTGATTAATTTTTGTGTATTGGTATTTAACTAATTCCAGAGAAGTTTCAAGTCATTTTGTAAAGATTCAATAATGTCTTTCTGTGAAGGTGAAGTCCTTCTGAGAGCTGTATAGTCAGTATAAAGTATAATGTTGAGCTTAGGAAACTCCCAAGGGAAATCAGTATTGAATAGAGAGAAAAAGAGAGGAACAAGAACCCTGGTAAACTCCCACATTGTCTGACAAGAACTGTAGGGTGGGGGAGGGTTGAATTGCTAGTGCTAGTAATAAACGTTTTGTTAAGGGTTTCAGGCAGGCCTCCAGCCCTCTTTGCCACAGAGCCAGGTTGCCATATTAATGATATTGATGCAGGCATTGAAAGCTATAAAGCTTACATTGAGAAAATCAAACTCCCGTTATGTACATAATGATGTGTATTTTGCAAAAGAGTCACAACAGTACTAAATATAATAACTTCCAGAATGTACAGACAGATGCACAGTTTGACAGCATTAGTTACATCACCCGAACAATCTTTCCAAAGGATTGTAGAAGCTTTACATGTGTACAGAAGCATTTGAATCCGAAACCCATAGAGAACACAGAACATTTTATGTTCAATAAAAAGAATATGAGGCATGAAAGCAGCTTGGATTTTCTGGAAGAGTCACATAGGCTAACAGAGCTGTAGCTTTTTAAGAAGAGCTGTCAGACATACTAAGAGACAGATTTCTATGTAGCATGAGTTATGAATGCATAATAAAGATTCTTCTTTAAGGGAAATGTGATGCTTGATCAAGCATTTAAAATCATTATCAGTTTACATGGCAGCAAAATGTCAGAATTACACTAGGATGCAATGGAGTTTGCCATTAGCAACAAGTTCTTGAAACATGGCCATGCTTTTGGTGAAGTAGAGTGTCACATAAAGTTGATATGTATTGCTTTAAAGAAAAAGAAAACACTGTTGATATTTCATAAAAGTAGCGCACTAAGAAAATGTGCAAGGAGAAAAAGAGCAAAGCAAAATTTAATGACAAACACATGGTCTAGAATGTTGTGTTTGGTTTAAATTGCATATACAAAATGATGGTACAGCAGTAGCATTGTTGCCTCACAGCAAGAGGTTCTCCTGTTCGATTCTCGGCTGGAGTGCCTTCTGTGTGGAGTCTGCATGTCCTCCACGCAGTCGAGTGGCCTCCGAAAGGCATGCGTGAATGGGTGTGCCTTCGCTGAAGGTTGGGCGTCATGCTGGCAACTCGGCACCATAAAAATCAACTGCCAATCATTAGCGGGCTGGAGTTCCGCTGTGGTGACCCCTAACCGGGAAAAGACAAACATACAAAATGATAAAAATACAAAGTAATGAAACATTAATATGGAATCTGACGTGAGACAAATATTATGATGTGATGTGTTTAGAACTGCATAGCATAAATAAAAAAAGACAGCTAATTTGTCTGCATCTCCCCAAGAAATGGCAGAAGTGACAATTACAATAAAGTAAACAGGTGCTGTTTGCCACAGGTTCCTGTGGAGGAGAAAGAAGAATCACTTCCGCACGTTCCACTGGATAAAGCAAAAGCATTACTAAAGACTATCATAGGCCAGAATGTGTCTCCAATGGGCAAAAGAAGTGTGAATGTGGAAGACAAAATCAATATGCATTAGCATAGGGAAAGATCATTGCTTGGTAGAGGCTGGAAAGGGCAAGTTGAATTGGACTAGAACTCTGCAAAGGAGCTGCAGGTGACAGTTGAGGATAGTAACAAACTTGCTATAAATGACAGGTTCTCACAGTTATTTACAAAAGTTAAATAAATCTTTGCCAGAAATCTGGAAACAGTGAAGAGCATAAATACCAAGATTAAACCAACTAGGAGTACCCCAAATTTTCTTGAGTCCAGAGCACTGTTTATACTTTTTTGCCTAAGGTAGAATGAGACTTAGATAAGTTAAAAGATGCTGGAGTATTGTCCCAAAGTAAAGTGCACTAAGTGAGTGATATCCATTTTGACAAAGCTTATGTTAA
Source organism: Protopterus annectens (assembly GCF_019279795.1). Classification (NCBI taxonomy): domain Eukaryota; kingdom Metazoa; phylum Chordata; order Ceratodontiformes; family Protopteridae; genus Protopterus; species Protopterus annectens. The sequence goes on along the minus strand of NC_056739.1, from coordinate 1,398,718,002 downwards.
GTCAGGGGATGTTCACATCTGCAGAAATGTCTGCCACTGTTAACCCAACACCAGTGTGCAATATCCTGTCCCTAGAAATGAAGACATTTTCACATCCATAAATAGACAAGAGCAGCTGCAGCAAATTTGTTACTGCCCTTTCTCACCACCTGCAGCTCTTTAATGGACTTCTAGTCCAATTCAGTGTGCCAGAGGTCAAACATACAGCTTATACCAATTCATGAAAATGAACTTGGTGCAGACATATGTACAAATGGAAATAAAATTCTTCCAAAGACTTAAAAGTATGTACATGTGTAACCAAATGATTGTTGGAGTCATATATGTTTTTGTCATTTGGCAACAAACAATGAACCAAGAATTTTTAGGATTTCTTAATATGTAGTGCTGTCTAGATGGTGATATCCTAGTAAAAGTAAATAATGATATACATTGTGTAGATGACCACCAAAGATCCCTAGATAGATTTTGTATAGAGATAAAACCCAGGCTATGATCCAGCTGATATTCTATAGGATAAAGTGGGGCATGTATACCTGAGATGCAGGCTCAGCATTAAAATCTTGGATAGTGACTGGGCATTAGCTGAGGTATTATCCCCCAAGGCGCAAGGTCTTTAATAGGATGCCTCTTGTAACAGTGGGAAATACACCCCTTCTTTACACCCATTGCTCATCATCCTTTGGTACATTGCAGGGAGGTACAAAGTAAGGGGAAACTGGTATGGCCTACAAGGACCCACACAATCCTCACTCAAGATGATGGCACCACTCTTACTGTTTGGCTCCTGCCCCCAGTAGAAAAGAGTGGCCCATAGGGCTGTTACCTACATACACTGTAATTGGCTAATTATGCAGAGAGGAGGCAGTCTTGGTGATCACTGAGGATTGGGAGCAAAAATATAGTCCTAGACAGGCTGAAGGAGTATGAGCTTTGAGCAAACCATGACAAGAGTAAAATTTTCAAAAGCAAAATGTTGTAGCCATGCAATTAACAAGCATGGACTGCACAAGGTGCACCTGCATAAGGCACCCAGGCTTCAAAATGTGTCACAGTTGTGGTCAGACATTGCTATTAAATTACCGTTACATGTATATACTTACCTCTTAACTGTGCCAGATGTATTACAAATAGAATAAAAGAAACAAACAACAGCTCAAAGCGTGTAATGCCACAATAAAGGCAAATAAAAATTAGCGCTTTCTTCCACTTTTATTTAAAACGTGAACTTCTTCAGAAAAAGACAAAGTGCCCTCCCAAACACTTGTCTTTTAAATACACCATACAGGATGTGATGTCATAATTCATCCATTTACAAATGAAAAAATTCATTTTAAATATCTTTTTAAAATCGATTCAAGAATCTATTAATACTATATGTATTTAAATTAGATGACGATGTTTGTCAAACATAAAAATATAAAAAATATATATATATATAATGTACACAATCATACACTTACTAACCAACACATGTGAGTCCCAGATGAAAATGTACAACAAAATCACTATTAGTTTTGATTTAACTTAGACAAAATACACTTAAATGTGTGTATGTGTGTACATATACCTAAACGCACGTATATGCATACACGCATGTATAAAAATATATACACACACACATCTATATGGAACCAAGACAATATAGGCATAGATGTATAGCCTTATATACCAATGGATGCTGTCACAATAATTTGGTTCAAATTATACCTAAACTAAATAGTAGTGCATGACACAATACACCTTGAACCTAAATGGAACAACTAAGGACTTTCTAATAATCCTACCTTGGTGACTATAGGAAATGCCACTAGTGAGTGTCACCCACTCCAGTTTAGAAAATTGGAAACCTTTCTTAGTATATTACAAAATGTCAATACGGTTGTGTGTGTACAAACTACACACACTCTCTCTCCCTCACTTCACTTATATAACAAAAAACATTTAATATTAATCATTTCATTAAGATCTGGTAATTCGTCAGCACCCAATAATAATTGCCAAAGGGCTTCCTTCTGTTCTAATCTATTGTTAACATCACCCATGAATATACCTTTCTCTACAAAATCCAGGATGAAAGATTCAAACTTTTTAAATTCTCTACATACTAAGGCATATCTTGCTAAGGCATTCTTTTTGTCCTTGTTTTTTATGGCCAAAACATGTTCATATATCCTGCGTCTTAAAACTCGAATCGTTTTGCCTACATAATAGCATTCGCAAGACACACAGGAAGCTAAATAAACAACATAGTCACTATGGCAATTGAAGTACTTTCGAGCCCAAAAAGTTATTTTTATATGTTTTAAAGTAACAAAAGACGTATTACTTATAAACCTACATTGTCTGCAATTTGTGCAGGCAAAAGTGCCCTTTTTGGTAATTAAATCTCTAGTCCTAAAATGTGATGACAAATCTCCCTTATCCAAAATCATTTTAATATTCTTAACTGTTTTATAAGAGAATTTTGGTCTCATTCCTAGACAATCTACCAGGTCCTTATTACCCAAAATTATTCTCCAATTTTTCTCCATGATGTTCTTGATCTCCCATAGTTCATTCACTATAGGGAGTGGGAATGCTGTGTAAAACAGGTGCAAGTCCTGCTCTTTCTTATCTCTGGTAGAGATCTCACTTTCTTGTTGTACTATTCTTGGTTGTTCCACTAATATGTCATTAGCTAACAAAATAGGTTTAGCTACACCTTCCCTTAATTTTGTCACTTCTTTTTCCAGTTTTTTAATCCAATTTATGTTGTAGCCCCTTAAAACAAACATTTTCCTCAAGATGACTAATTCATCTTGGTATACTTGATCATCTGTAGTCAATCTACTTAGCCTTATCATCTGCCCCTTCACTACACTTTTTTTCATGTGTTGGGGATGAAGGCTATCTTTATGGAGGTACTGATTAGTGAAACATGATTTCCTAAAAATCTTGCTTGAAATTTTGTTGTTAACCTGACCTATATATAGATGCAAATCTAGAAAATTGATGTCTCTACCAAAATTTCCCAATTTAAAATGTAGAAAGCTCGTAGTGTTGTTCAAATCAGTGATCATATCACTAAATTCCCATAACTCACCCTTCCATAAGAAAAACAAATCATCTATGTACCTAAAGTACATCTGAACTTTCTCAAAACTTGGGTGGTTTTTCAGAAACCTCTGTTCCCAATTTGACATCACTATATTAGCAAAGGCCGGGGCTACTCTAGCCCCCATCGCTACTCCTGATGTTTGCTTGTAAAACACTTTTTTGAATTTAAAAAAAATATTATCTAGTACAATTTCCATGAGGGAACATAAGGTGTTAACCCTATTACCACTCATCTCAGTGTTATGTACTAGATAGTCTCTCATAAATTCTATCCCTTCCACTTGATCAGTGGAAGTGTATAGACTCTTGACATCCAAAGTGGCAAAATTCACATCCCTTTCTATTATCAGAGCATTTCCCCAAATTTCCAGAAGTTGCCAGGAATCCCTAAGGAAAAATTCTGCTTTCTGTGCCACTGGGTTTAAAATACTGTCCAGCCAAATCGATATATTCTCAGTTTTTGAATTCTTGGCTGAGACTATTGGTCTAAAGGTTAGTTCTTCCAAACCATATTGTAGTTTAGGAATACCAAAAAAGCAAGCCATTAGGGGATGCTCTACGAGAAGAAAATCATAGTCACTCTTCTCAATTTCACCCTGACAAAACATATCAAATAGTAAGACATCAATTTTTCTGAAACTAACTCTCACAAATTCCATAGTAACTTGACAATAATTCACAGTATCCTTTAACATATCTAATATTCCTCTATTATAGTCAGTAGTGTTCATGACTATAATCTTTCCCCCTTTATCTGCTTTCATAATTCTAACTTCACAATTGTCTGATAACTCTTTTAGAGCATCATTTTCAATTGCATTCAAATTGTTATATTCAACAGAGTTGGGGATTTCTTTAAATTCTTTCTCACACAAACTCTGGAAGATTTGCAATGTATTGATAAGGGGGGGGTTAAAAGTACTGGGTTTAGTAGGTAGATTATTCTTATATGGCCTACTATCAGTAATGTCCTTAAGAATATACTTCAAGTTCAATTTACGTAAATATAACCTGAAATCAACCAACAGCCTACTTATTACCACCCTGTTTTGTGGAATAAAAGTAAAACCTTTGGTTAATATGTTATATGCATTTTCAGACAGAATTACATCACTTAAATTAATGACATTCACAGTATAATCATTGTCCTTGTGAGATGAAATCACCATCTCTTTTTGTTTTTGCCCTTCATTTTCCTTTTCTGTTATGTGGAATTGTACCACCTTGTAGTCCTTTTCTCCTGTACCCTTTGTTGGTGAAAAGGGACATTTGGCTGACTATGTTGCTGGCTTGCGACCTCAGCATAACTAGAACTAGTCGCAGCCCTTACATTGGTGTCAGCACTACTAAGATTAACATTAGTGTCAACAGATGGTTGTTGTGCCTTGTCCTTTATAACCTCCGGATCCATTTCTGGGTTCGGAGAAATGCCTCCAACCAATTCACCATTAGAGTGCCTAAGCCTCTCAGGTATTCTATTAGAAGTCTCTGGAACAACAGGAGTATCTGTTGATGGAACACTAGTGATATTATGGGATTCTACAACACTTATATAAGCTCTGTTGGAATCATAAGTCTTGATGTCCCTTGAAAGTTTATGTTGTTTTCTGAGAATGATAGTAGTCCGATGTTTATCAGCCTTGGCCTCTATCCCATTATATAACATAGCCAGTTCTTGAAAACAACCATTACTCTTAATAGATTCGTCCAACTCCTTAATTCCCGACTTTACTTTATTAATCTCAACTTCGTAATGTTTGACTAGAATGCCCATCATTGCTAAACCAGCATCATTGTACACTTTAATTATCATTTTAGACAGACTGTCGCCAGGTTCAACACAATTGGGAAACTTAGCAGTTCGCAGACCTTGTGGGACAACCCCATGCTGAATACACTCGTTTAAGTACTGTATCTCTAACTCAAGTGTAACGTACTTAAACACTAGTCTTTCAAGGTCGAAAATTAACTTTTTGCAAGATTTTACATTGTTAATGTCAATATTGTACTCACTTAGTGTCCGGTTCGTTAAACTGCTTTTTAAATCCTTAAACGGATTTTTAACCTCTTCACAAACGTAACCCCAAACATTATTGTCAGATGGAATCCTCGTATCTCCATTACTATCCATATTGTTGGTGTTTGCCGAAACGCTAACAGCTACCGGCATTTGTGAATGATGTAAAACGCCCTCCACATCTCTCTTTTTAACCCCTTCATTGCTGTCTCGTTTGGAGTTATCTTGAAGGCAATTGTACACTATCTTCGTGATAGTGTGTAAAAGTTCTACATCCACATCCTTGGTGACCATCTGCTCTTCAGCACGATCGACCCCCGGTGTGGAATGGATTGTTAGATTCAGTAACTCATCCTGGGAGGAAGCCTCTGTAGACATGACCACGCAGATCGCTGTAAACTGACAAATATGAAAGCACGGACTGACCGCAAACAGAAGCAAACATCAGGAGTAGCGATGGGGGCTAGAGTAGCCCCGGCCTTTGCTAATATAGTGATGTCAAATTGGGAACAGAGGTTTCTGAAAAACCACCCAAGTTTTGAGAAAGTTCAGATGTACTTTAGGTACATAGATGATTTGTTTTTCTTATGGAAGGGTGAGTTATGGGAATTTAGTGATATGATCACTGATTTGAACAACACTATGAGCTTTCTACATTTTAAATTGGGAAATTTTGGTAGAGACATCAATTTTCTAGATTTGCATCTATATATAGGTCAGGTTAACAACAAAATTTCAAGCAAGATTTTTAGGAAATCATGTTTCACTAATCAGTACCTCCATAAAGATAGCCTTCATCCCCAACACATGAAAAAAAGTGTAGTGAAGGGGCAGATGATAAGGCTAAGTAGATTGACTACAGATGATCAAGTATACCAAGATGAATTAGTCATCTTGAGGAAAATGTTTGTTTTAAGGGGCTACAACATAAATTGGATTAAAAAACTGGAAAAAGAAGTGACAAAATTAAGGGAAGGTGTAGCTAAACCTATTTTGTTAGCTAATGACATATTAGTGGAACAACCAAGAATAGTACAACAAGAAAGTGAGATCTCTACCAGAGATAAGAAAGAGCAGGACTTGCACCTGTTTTACACAGCATTCCCACTCCCTATAGTGAATGAACTATGGGAGATCAAGAACATCATGGAGAAAAATTGGAGAATAATTTTGGGTAATAAGGACCTGGTAGATTGTCTAGGAATGAGACCAAAATTCTCTTATAAAACAGTTAAGAATATTAAAATGATTTTGGATAAGGGAGATTTGTCATCACATTTTAGGACTAGAGATTTAATTACCAAAAAGGGCACTTTTGCCTGCACAAATTGCAGACAATGTAGGTTTATAAGTAATACGTCTTTTGTTACTTTAAAACATATAAAAAGAACTTTTTGGGCTCGAAAGTACTTCAATTGCCATAGTGACTATGTTGTTTATTTAGCTTCCTGTGTGTCTTGCGAATGCTGTTATGTAGGCAAAACGATTCGAGTTTTAAGACGCAGGATATATGAACATGTTTTGGCCATAAAAAACAAGGACAAAAAGAATGCCTTAGCAAGACATGCCTTAGTGTGTAGAGAATTTAAAAAGTTTGAATTTTTCATCCTGGATTTTGTAGAGAAAGGTATATTCATGGGTGATGTTAACAATAGATTAGAACAGAAGGAAGCCCTTTGGCAATTATTATTGGGTGCTGACGAATTACCAGGTCTTAATGAAATGATTAATATTAAATGTTTTTTGTTATATAAGTGAAGTGAGGGAGAGAGAGTGTGTGTAGTTTGTACACACACAACCGTATTGACATTTTGTAATATACTAAGAAAGGTTTCCAATTTTCTAAACTGGATTGGGTGACACTCACTAGTGGCATTTCCTATAGTCACCAAGGTAGGATTATTAGAAAGTCCTTAGTTGTTCCATTTAGGTTCAAGGTGTATTGTGTCATGCACTACTATTTAGTTTAGGTATAATTTGAACCAAATTATTGTGACAGCATCCATTGGTATATAAGGCTATACAGCTATGCCTATATTGTCTTGGTTCCATATAGATGTGTGTGTGTATATATTTTTATACATGCGTGTATGCATATACGTGCGTTTAGGTATATGTACACACATACACACATTTAAGTGTATTTTGTCTAAGTTAAATCAAAACTAATAGTGATTTTGTTGTACATTTTCATCTGGGACTCACATGTGTTGGTTAGTAAGTGTATGATTGTGTACATTATATATATATATTTTTTTTATATTTTTATGTTTGACAAACATTGTCATCTAATTTAAATACATATAGTATTAATAGATTCTGGAATCAATTTTAAAAGATATTTAAAATGAATTTTTTCATTTGTAAATGGATGAATTATGACATCACATCCTGTATGGTGTATTTAAAAGACAAGTGTTTGGGAGGGCACTTTGTCTTTTTCTGAAGAAGTTCACGTTTTAAATAAAAGTGGAAGAAAGCGCTAATTTTTATTTGCCTTTATTGTGGCATTACACGCTTTGACCTGTTGTTTGTTTCTTTTATTCTGTTTGCGGTCAGTCCGTGCTTTCATGTATTACAAATACTTTTACAGAATAAATCTGATTGGAAATACACTAAAGTCTATGAATACCCCATTCACTGGCATGAACGAAAGGATCACATTAGACCAAGGATTTATTTACTTTGACCCATCTCTGCTCGTTAGGTTGGCATGCAATGCTAAATCTTAATGCTTCTGCTTTATCATATGTGCGCACAGATGGTACAGAGACATTGTATTTTATAAGGTCAATGACAAAAGCTAAGCATAATTGTGCCACATAGATATAGTTTCATATATTAGTACCATATTTACTGTATGATGCTCTTTCAAAAGCTTAACCACAGTTATTCCTCAGTAGAATTTTTCATTCCTGATATTTGTCTAATTTGTTTAAATGTGAAAGTGACACTGTTTTAAGGAGAGAGTGTGAGAGACAGAATATTTTATTCTAAGAGCAGTTGAAACATTGGGTGATGAATATGTTTGCTACAGTCTGATAATAAAGATGTTGATGTTAATTCCATTTGCAGATACATCAACCCTCCTGTCTGTTTGTTCCAGATATAAAATCTCTAATAGGAATGGATTTTTTCTGACTAAGAATGTAAGGCATATGTCACCTCTCAGTACATGACATGACACTGAGATTAGGAACAAATACTTCAGTATATCTGAGTAATTCAGATCTGCAGGACCAGCAATCCATAGTAGTAATAACCATCTGTATTGTCTCTTGTTGAACCATGTTTTGTCAGAATCAGCACAGGTACATTGTACTCAGTGGCTGATGATCTAGTAAGGTATAAATACATATACTGACATCTCCAGAGTGACTAGAAATCACTTTCAGTATAATATTAGCTACACTAAACATGTTTCTTACCACCATGCTAAAATGATAGTCATATTTCCATTTATAAATTTACCTAGGACCTGAATTATTATCTCTAGCTTAAGTTGCTCCCCTAAATCTGATATAGAAGATGTCAGGAATTATTTGATTCCCAAAGGTAACTCTGTTTGCATTTTTCTGTGTTAGCTTTAAGTCCATTACATTTACACAAGGACTAAGTTATGGCTAACTCATGGAGGAATGGTTAAGTATCAGAAAGCGAAATGACATCTACTTATTTATTTATTTAGTTATTTATTTATTTGGTTGTTTGTATCTGTTTCCTGGGGTTGAGAATGATCTTCATGGACCATTTTCAGACTTAGCCCATAAATAGTGTCTAGTTAAGTGACTTGCACAGTTTGTACCGAGTATATAGAAATCAGCAAACACTATGACCCACAGTTTTTTGCTTTCAGCTTGGGCATCTGCGAATAAGACACCAAAAGAGATAGACCTAAGTATAGAGTCCTGTGATGACATGGGGCTTATATCAAACTGCAAATAATCAGCCACCTTCCCTGACCATTTGTGTTCTTTCTGAAACCAGCTGGCAGTCCAAAATATCACTTAAACATTAACCATGAGCTTATAGAGTTTATCTATTATGTCTGTTTGTGAGTGCCAAATACCTTTGTGAGATAAGGATAAAACTTTTGCTCTGACAGCCCCTTGCCAATGCAGTTAAGACTTTAAAGAATTTAATCAAGTTTAAAAGGCATGTTCTACCATAGGATTATATGATCACATGAAGTTACTATGCTATTGGCCTTGAGGCTCTTACAAGCCTAGCCAAAAATGTAGCCCATCTTCCAACAAGTCAGCATCCAATGCCCCTGTCTAGCAGGGATGCAGGTGGAATCCCAGGGATGTATTTTCTGTACCCCATCTAGTTATCCAGGTTGCGCTTAAAAAGGGGTAATGAGGTACTCTGCTTAACATGGAGAGGGCATCTATTCCACAAAAGGGGAAGCCTCTGGGACACAAATCTGTCATGCCAATAAGTCCTATGGATGTCACAGACCAGGTTGAGGTCGTGAATGCAGGTTACCTGAGTGGGGCTTGACTTGCAAATATGCAGCAGTTCCATCAAGGTGAGATCTGAGATTACTTTGTATGCCAGATAGAGGTCATTTCTGAGGCATCTATATAACACTGAGTAGAGGGACAGAGCTTTTAGCCTTTCTGTGTAGGGTAGATGTCTGAGGCCCTGAATTCTCCTAGTGAGGAACCTCTGTGGTCTTTCCAGCTGTTGCATGTGCTTTGTGAGGCACATGCCGAAAGAGGCATTGTACTCAATAATGGATCTTATAAGGGAAGAATACAAGGATGTTATGACCTCCTTGTCCCTGGATGAGATACCCTTACTAATGAGGTGGGCCATGTAGAAAGCTTTCCGTGCAATGGAGGCAATATGATGGTCAAAAGTCAGTTTGCTATCAACCTGGGTGCCCAAATCCCTCACGACTGATTGCATGCTTAGGACCTTGTTATTAATGTGATCATTTGTGGAGACATCACTCTTCCCAAAGGGGATGTTGATGCATTTTTTGGCATTCAGTTTGAGGCCATGTTTCTGCCACCTCATTTGTTTGGGTGAGACCCTCTTGGAGGATGTCCACATCACTAGGGGAATCGATGACAACACCCAGCTTGTAGTCATCTGCAAATTTGGTCAGCCAAAGCCTACTGGTTTTGGCCTGCACCTCAGAAAGGTATATCCCAAACAACAGAGGCACCTAGACCAATCCCTGGGGTATGTCGCTCGTTACAGGTCTACTGCTTGAGGTGGCTTCCCCTATTTTGACTTGGAGGGTTCTATCAGTGAGCCAGTTTGCTACCCATCTGGTAACATATGGATTGATGCCTAGTTGAAGAGAGTTTATCTGTTACATCCGAGTGGGGAATAATATCTAAGACTTTGGTCAGGTAAAGGTAGGCAGTGTGCATGGTCTTCCCCTCATCCATGGCTTTGGTGACTGTCTCAAAGAAGTCGACCAAATTTAACAGGCATGACCTCCCCTTGACGAAACCAAACTGTGTGGGATTACATGTTTAGAGGTTGTTAGTAGGTTCATAGGTTCATAGGTTCATACTAGGCTATCTGCCCTAGGGCATTTATAAGCCTAGCCAGAGTGTGTATGGCTTTCGCCACCCATTTTAAATTAATTTTGCTATGCCCTTTTTCGAGGTTAGTATACTGTGCCTCTGTCTAACAGTGACACAGAAGTGATACCCGGGGTAAACCTACGATCTCCCATCCACTCATCAAGATTCCTCTTGAAGAGAGTCAATGAGGGACTCTGCCTAACCTGGACTGGGATTTTATTCCAGAGTGAAGGGAGCCTCTGGGTTATGAATCTGTCCCTCCAACATGTCCTATTTATTTCAGTGCTGAGGTTCATGTCCCTCGAGCGCATAGCTCGATGGGATTTGGATTTTCTGAGGTGCAGCATGTCCATTAATTCCGGGTTGGACATGGCTTTATACGTCAGGCACAGAGCGCCTCTGAGCAGGGGGTATGCCACTGAGTAGAGCTGGAGTTTCTTTAACCGGGCAGCATACGGCATCTGTTTGAGCCCCTTGATCCTCTTGGTGAGGTACTTTTGGGGTCTTTCCAGTTGCTGCAGGTGTCTGGTAAGGTACATCCCAAAAGGGGCATTGTACTCAATTATGGGCCTGATGAGGGATGGGTAAAGAGGCACGATGACCTCCCCTGATCTAGATGTGAATCCCTTCATGATTAGGTGGGCTATATAAAAAGTTTTTCTAACCACTTTGGCCACGTGGTTGTCAAATGAGAGATTGCTATCAACTTGGGTCCCCAGGTCCCTAATTACTTCTTCTGTACTTAATGGATTACCACCTATGTGGTAATTTGTGGGCACTTTGTTTTTGCCAAAGGGGATGACTATACACTTTTTGGCGTTTAGCTTGAGGCCATGGCTCTGGCACCAGTTGTCTGTTTCTATGAGGCCCTTTTGGAGGATGCTTGTGTTGGCTGGAAAGTCTATTATGGTGCCCAGTTTGCAGTCATCTGCGAACTTGGTCAGCCACAGTCCTTCCATGTTGGCCTGCACCTCCGAGAAATATATACTGAACAAGAGAGGTCCCAGGACTGAGCCTTGTGGGACACCACTTGTAACTGGTTTGGAGTCTGACATGGCTCCAGCTATTCTAACCATGTGGGTTCTGTCCTTGAGCCAGTTTGCAACCCATCTAGTGACATAGGGGTTTATATTTAAGCTGGTGAGCTTATCTATAATGCCCGAGTGGGGTATTGTATTGAAGGCTTTTGCGAGGTCCAGGTAGGCTGTGTGGACCACCTTCCCCTTGTCAATGGCCTTGGTGACTGTTTCAAAGAAATCGACCAGGTTTAAGAGGCAGGATCTGCCCTTAACAAAGCCGAACTGGGTAGGATCCAGTGTCTGTAGGTCCCCAATATCTTTATTTATAAGGTCCATGATGATCCCTTCCATAGCTTTGCAGACCAAGCTAGTGAGACTTATGGGGCGATAGTTTCCAGGATCCGTTGAGGCACCACCTTTGTGGAGAGGGACCACTGTTGCTGTACGCCACTCTTTGGGTACATATCCTGTAGTAAGGCTGAGATTGAACAGTAGTTTTAGGTTTGGGTTTAGCTCTTCTTGGAGTTCATGTAGGACGCAGCCTGGGACACCGTCTGGTCCCATTAATGTTGTGTTTCTTGCTTTGGAGAGGGCAGCTCTTACCTGAGCATCTGAGATGTCAGGGGGGCAGCACTCTGCTGGGATAGATATTAGCCCTTTTGGTGAGGGGGGGAGTTTGCGCTGAACCTGTCAGCTAGGATGTTGGCAATGTCTGTGGGTTCAGTGTATTTTTTGTCATTTTGGACTAATTCTGAGCATATCTGGGAATTCCCACCCAGGTTCCTAACATAACTAAAGAAAGCCTTGTGATTATCCTTAGTGTCCTGTGCAATTTTTCTCTCGAAGCTGGCCTTAGACGATTTTATGAGTGCCCGTAGTTTTTGGCTAATACTGATCAGAGATGCCTTCCCTTTTTGGGATTTTGCTCTATCATGTAGTAGCTTCCTCCTTCTATTGTATAGTTTGTTTATGGCTGGGGTCCACCAGACAGGACGTCTGCCTTTGGAGGATTGGGTCTTGGTTTTATTTGGGATTGCATGATCCATGCATTCCTGAAGGTGTTCATAGAATGCGTTTATAAAGGATTTTACGGTCTGGGCCGTATTATCCACAGGCCCAGGGGCTTTGAAGGATTCCACCTCAGTTTTGAGGAGTGTGAAATTTGCTTTAGAGAAGTTTTTCACTGTGGTTTTCTGGGCATGGGGTGGGGTCGGGATGTGAATATCCAGTGAGATTAGTTTATGGTCTGATCTTACCAGTGAGGGATACACTTCTGGTCTGGAGCATAGAGTCCCCATGTTGGTGATGATCAGGTCCAGTATGTTTTCCCCTCTTGTGGGAGTGGTAACAAGTTGTTCCATAGCATTTGAGTTTATAAATTCTAGGAACCTTTGGGCTAGGGTGTTGGAGCTAGAGTAATGCTCCCAGTCTATGGTTGAGTAGTTGAAGTCACCCAATATAATGGTGTTTGGAGAGACCTTCATATTTTCCAGTGTTGTCAGGAAGGCCAAGTGGGGTTCCTGGGTTTGGGAGGGTGGTCTGTAGCAGGCTATAAACTCGAAGGCAGTTTTACCCACTGTTAGTTGCACATGGATAGTCTCTGATGCTTCGTGCTGTGCCACCAACCTGGAGGTGTGGGTATCTTTGACGAATATTGATACTCCCCCTCCTTTTGTGGTTCGGTCCAAGTTTTGAGGTCGAAAAGCATGGTATGAGGTATAACCTGGTAGTGCTGGGGTGCTCTCGAGAGCCTTGAACCAGGTTTCTGTTACTGCACAGATATCGATGTTCTCCATGCTAAGGAGAGTTTCGAGTGCGTGCATCTTGAGGTTTACACTTCTGGCGTTGAGTAGCATTACTCTTAGTTTCTTATCCCTTGTGATACCTATGGAGGTGGGTTTGTCTTTTGAGCCTTGCCTAAAAAGGCACTATGGGGGTAGCAAGAGCCTTTGCCAATATCCGAAAGCCCAGGGGTGACAGGTGCAAGCCGTCCCTAGCGAAGCATCGTGGCTTGTCGAGCATGTCATCCCAGGCTGACAGGCATTGGATCCCCTTTGAATGACACCAATATTTAAGCCAATTGTTGAAATTGATCATCTTGTCTTCATACTGTGGCATCATTCATGGTGAGGGCAAGATGCCACTCAAGGTCAGGGTCATGCCGGCCTGGGCTACATGCTCAGAGAGCTCCTCTATGTCTCTTTTCATGTAGTCCAGGGAGGTACGTCTCAGGTCATTCACACCAGCATGGACAATGACTGAGTCATATTTGTACTTGCCTGGCAGATTTTTATTTAGAGCCTCCAAGTATGTTTTTGTGTGTTTATGTGTTTGGTTTGCTGTTGTGGTAGGTCTATGTGAGACTGGAATTTTAGTGAGTGTGGTTTCCTTCTCCTCCTGACTGGTTACGCCAGTACTGAGTTGAGAGAGCTTAGCCTCCAGTTTGGCTATATGGTTGCATCTCTCACATGTGTTGGAATTTGTTGGGAGGAGGAGAGGGTTGTCTGTGTACATGAGGCAGTTGTAACATTGCCTCAAGATTCCCAGATTCACCATTAATGTCCTTATTAACGAGGTCCATGATAATCCGTTCCATGGCCTTGCAGATCCAGCTAGTTAGACTGATGGGTCTATAATTTCCTGAATCAGTGGGTGCTCCACTTTTGTGCAAAGGGATGACAGTGGCTGTCCTCCACTTGGCTGGGACAAAGCTGGTACTCAGGCTTTAGTTGAATAGAGTGCCTAATGGTGCTGCAAGTTCCTGCCTGATTCATGAAGGATGCAGGTCCCAGGGAGGCTGTATTTTTTTATCTTTGAGAGGGCAGTGAAGACTTGCTCCCTAGAGATAAGGAAAGGTGATAGGTGCTGGGGATGTCCTGATTTACTGATGGGGGGACAGAGGGGTGAAGTTTTCACTGAACCTGTCTGCCAGCAGGTTGGCTATGTCTATGGTGTTTGTATATGTGATGTACTTGACCATCAGTTCTGAGCAGTTCTGAGTGCTTCCTTTGAGATTGTGGGCATATGTGAAGAAGGCCTTATGATTGTCTTTAGTAGATGTGGCCAGTTTGGATTCGAAGTTTGCTTTAGAGGATTTCATTAGTGCTCTTATTTGCATATTTAGGCTAAGGAGATTCTTCCAATTAGGCACCTGCTCATTCTTGGTCCTGGACAGCAATTGTTTCCTTTTATTATAGTGTTTATTTATTGTAGATGTCCACCAGACAGGTTTACTCTTCCTTGAGGAGGAGGATTTTGTCCTCTCTGTTATTCCTGATTCCATGCAGCTTAATAAATGCTCGTATAGTACTTTGGTGTAGGTTTGGACATATGTTCCGGTTCCTATGGAGGGGGGGGGGGCTGTGAAGCTGTTTATACCTTCCCTCAGGAGACTGTGATCAGCTTTGGAGAAGTTTTTTTTTGCTTGACCCTAGCTGTGGGGGGGGGGGGGGTGACTTCAAAAGTGACTGCTTTGTGGTCGGATCTTACCAGGGAGAATGACACTGTAAGTATGCTGCAGTGGTTACTCATCTTGGTTAATACCAAGTCCAAGATATTACCACCTCTTGTGGGGGTGTCGACGAGCTGGTCCAAGGCATTTGCATTGGCAAAATCAAGGAATCTCTGGGCATTTGTGTTTTGGCATGAGTAGTTCTTCCAATCTATGGTTGGATAGTTAAAGTCACCCAGGATCAGGGTAAAGGGTTGAATCCTGATAGATTCAAAGAGGTCCAGATAGGTGGAGTGAGCATCTTGAGTCAAAGTTGGGGGCCTGTAGCTAGCTATGATTTGAACTGGGGTCTTATCAATGGTACACTGCACCTGGATTGTCTCCTGTGCATCATACTGTTTGACCAGCCTGGAGGTGTGTATGTCTTTAATATATATTACAACTCCACCCCCTTTTGCATTGCTACCCACAGTTTGGGGTCTGAATGTATAATAGGATGAGTAACCTGGTCTGGCTGAGGTTCTCTCCTCAGATTTGAACCAGGTTTCTATTACTGCGCAAATGTCAGCATCTTCCAGGGTTAAGAATACTTGCAATGAGTGCAGTTTCATGTTTAGACTCCTGGCATTTGCAGCATGACCTTTAATTTGCATTTTGATAAAATTTTCATGCTGGTAGTTTTAAACTCATGGCATTGCCTAAAAAAGGCACTATGGGGGAGGCAAAAGCCTTTGCCGGAAGCCCAAGGGAGATAGATGCAGGGTATCTCTGACAAAGCATCGTGGTCTATTGATCATGTCTTCCCAGGCTGTCAGGTACTGGATCCCCTTGGAATGACACCAGAAACTAAGCCAATTGTTAAAGTCACTCATTTTCTGTTTGTATTGAGGGATCATTCTGGGTAACGATAAAATGGTGATGAAGACTACGAACATACCTGCCTGGGACACATATTTAGTGAGCTTGATCATGTCTCTCTTCATATAGTCCAGGGAGGTACATCTCAAGTCATTCACTCCAACATGGACTATGACAGAGTCATAACAGCACCTGTTGTTGAGAGACTTAAGTGCATGGGTGTTATGGTGGATTCTGGCACCTGACAAGCAACTAACCATGACTTTCTCCTTATCCAAATTTCACAAAATCATGCTGGTTTACACCTTTAATTAGTAAATGACCTATAATCTCCTGATTCAGTTCCATCAATGACTTTTCTGTAATTTGTAAATGACGCAGGTCAGACTGTTGGGGTGGCACATCACTGGATCAGCTGTGGATCCACAGTTATGGATATAGACCACTGTGGCCAGTGTGGCATACTGGGGTACAAAGCTCGTGGATTGACATTTGTTAAATAAGATCTGCTGGGAGTCTAGAAGGTTTTGCTTGATACTGATAGAAAACAAATGGCTATTGCTTAGACCCGTGGAGCTGGTATTTTTGACGTTAGACATGACCACTTTTGTTTTATCCTGGGTTAACTCATTACAGCCAAGTGCACCTCCAGGCATTTCTGCTGTTACTTTCTACTGCACTACGCATCAAATATTGCTTGTTCATATTTGCATTAATAATTCCATAACCATGCTGCATACAAGGTATCAAAATATTTTATCTTGAAGCATACGTGATGGCAAACACAATTGTATTGATGTTTGACCTCTGTCAATGAGTATTTGTTAGAACTGTAAGGTGATAACTTCAGTTTTTAAAGGCTCATGCCACACCCACTGGGAATTAAATGCACACACTCAAAAGAGCTGTACTGGAGGAAGTTCAATGGATTGCACATGACATACAAGAGTAGATCTCCCGTATGCAATAAACTGCTAAATATAGTGCTAAATTCACCTTCAATGATGTCGGCAGTATCTTGTAATTAACAGTGAATAATACTGTTGGTCTAGACAGAATAAGTGTTCACAATAACCCTTAATTTTCTTTACATAACAAGACAAGGTTTTCATTGTTATCTTCTGACCTGATAGCCATTTGAAGTACATAAATAGCTTTGCTTTCATCATTAATTAATTTAGAATTTTTTCCTCATTTCAGCCACAGATTATTGAAATACAAAGGTAGCACTCTGTATATTGAAAATAGCCTCTTTTTTGCATACTTGTATACATATCATTACATATATATATATATATATATATATATATATATATATATATATATATAGATTACCGTTCATGTCCTGAATCCCAGAACACTGAACGCCAGAATGTCGAGATGAGAATGTCAAAGGTTTACTATCACAAATGGCCAATTTTTATCAGGGAAAGGAAGCACTTGTCCAGCATGTGGAAATATGCCTTTTTTCACACTGTAGTGCAATCCTGGAGTTGTTATATAGCCCCCCACCTAGGTGTTTTTTACATAGGCCAGTGTGTTTAACTTACGTGATGGACAAGTGTTTCCTTTCCCTGAGAAAAATTGGCCATTCATGATTGTAAGCCTTTGACATTCTCGTCTCGACATTTTGGCATTTGGCATTCTGGAATTTGATATTTGAAAGGTAATTCATGCATATATATGTATATGTGTCCTATACTGAGAGAGAAAGCGTGAGAGAGAGAGAAAGAAAGAGAAAGATGCATGCATAAATGAGTATACTAAACATAAATGAAACATAAAAATGTCAACAAAAAGAGTCTAAAAATGACAACATGTAAATACATATGCTTCGGGGCAAACCTTGAAGCATACAAGTAAAAATCAGTGTTTTTGTATGGGGTAAGCCACACTGCACCTTCCCCCGATAAATTTATATTCTAACTATGAGATCACACAATCCTGAGGAAAAGGCCTATTGCCCGACTCCAGTAATGTAGCAGTCTCACACACCTGTAGACCATCTGCTGACTTTATCTACATTCAACTTAATTTGTGGCTTATATATATATATATATATATATATATATATATACATATATATAGTTTCACTTTACAATCCCGAAATACTGAAATAGCGAAATTCAGAATCTCGAGACTGTAAAGCCGAAAACTTCAAAACCCAAAACCCCAAAAGTGCAAAATTTAAAATCACGAATGCCCACATACACTCTCCACACACAAACAAGCACACATACATACTTCCTCCCTACACTACAGACCAATACAAGATACACAAACACAACAAAATAAACACACGCCATATATACATTTTAAGGGGTCATAAATGTTTGGTAAAGTTTTGCCAATATTGCTTTAAAATTTTTTGAAAATACATTTTGATGTTATGTCAGACTTACTTGTCTGGGATCCCAGTTTACATTGTAAGAGCCTTGCTTGTTTGGGATTAGAAGCTTTCACAAAGTCCCTAAAAGTGGTTGTATTGTTCACAAGATTGACTTATAATATTAATATATGGTCTGGGCAGATCAAACTGATGCTATATTAGATGGGATGGCATCCTTATTATTTCTGTAATAAGGTTTTACACAGTTGCTGCAAGTGGATTTTTTTCTAGATTCTTTTTTCCTCTGTGTCCATCAACCAGCAAGCCCTCCTTCCATAGGTCTCAAGCCCATTCAGTCTTATAGAATGGGGTCCTACCAGCTCCACTGAGAGACAGCCAACAGTTTAGATCTGTCTCCCTGACACGCAGTGAGGAGATTGTGCCCCTGCTTTGGCTTATGCATCTCTCTGTGTGCTTCTG
Source organism: Protopterus annectens (assembly GCF_019279795.1). Lineage (NCBI taxonomy): Eukaryota > Metazoa > Chordata > Ceratodontiformes > Protopteridae > Protopterus > Protopterus annectens. Next base: position 1,398,699,203 of record NC_056739.1, on the reverse strand, counting down.
GGAGAGGAGGTGTTCTCATCCCAGCAGCTTGAGGATCTGGCTTCACTCTCCCAACCAGAGTCATCCATATTTCTGGATTGGTTGTAATTTTCCACAGACCATGGAACTACTCGGTGTCAGTCCCACCATACAGCTCACTTCATCATTGAGAGCACTGGCTTGAGAGCTCCAAGATGACATGCTCCACATAATGGCCCTTGTCTAGTGTGTAAGCCACTACTTGCATGGTAGGACTTGTGGTCACAAGTGAACCATCAGTCCTTCCCACAAGGATGGGCAAGCCGTATGCTGCTCATATTCCATCTTCCCTACCGGGGCCTCCCAGCACCTGAGCTGTTAATCAAACTCAGGTCATCTGGAGCAGAGTCAGGGCTTCAGTCTCTGTGCAATGGAACAAGGTTAAGTTTAAGTTTATAATTCAAGGAGGCATTCTGTGTATTTGTTTAGAGGAGGTGCAATTCTCCTAGTCCATCATAGGTAAATCAAAGCCACCAGAAAATGATACAATGCAGATGGGTTTTGGTAACCACCAGTTATGTGATAGTCAATATAGTTACTGAATACAAGGGCTTCTAGCTCAATCAGACTTTTATGGATGAGGACTGACACACTCCATCAGTGACATGAGATCTGAGAGAATGGAAAGCATTATATTCAGAAACATAGAGGATGCTGTATATATATTTGGACAATTTCAGTGACAGAACAAATTTCCACGTCCTCCAGGTCTAGGAAAGTCTCAGGGGTGTACATTTTCAGGCATTAAATAAAGCTGCCATCACATTGTGTAACCTTTAGTAAATCATATTGGCAAGTGTGTGAGTTTTACTTAAACTAAAAGGGCAGTGGGAGGTATCATGTTTTTTGGTTCAGAATGCCTTGCATAGCCAGGTGGATAGCATCACCCACAATGCAGAACAGAACAGAATTCAGTTCCCCCTTTCTGACAGTCTCCATTGGCTGGTACCATCTATGAAACCAATTGTTGTATGGCCTGAAGGTTCAAAAATGTTGTTTTTATTTATTTTTGTTGACTAGGTTAGTCCCATTAAGATCATGGCCTGATGCATTTACACTGAATAAGGAATATTTTGCCAGGATGTGAGAGAAATTCTTTTTGTCTTGTTTTGATAAATGCCTTGATTTTTTTTTTGACATCTACTCACATTACCACCAAGGCAGGCAGATGGAACCTCAGTTTAACATCTCATTTGAAGGATGGAACACTCAGGAGTGCAACGATCCCTCTATATTATACTGTTTAGAGGAACTGCTGCACTCCTGAGCCCACATTTTTTGATCTTACAGTATAAAAGGCAAGTGCAATGCCTATTGAGTCTCTGACACTGCAAACAAACACTACTGGCTTAGGCCTGATGACATCTCTGCTAGAAAAGATTTACGCTAGTCAGAGACCACTAGGCAGTGCTAACAATCTTCAACATGGGGATCCATGAAGATTGCAGAATTGTTACATAACTTGTCAGTATTTCTGGGGCAGTATTTATGTGATACTGAATGTAAAGAAACAAAACAACAAGGCAGTAATGATAGCTTTTGTGCCTGCCGTATAAAGAAACAAGTCATGATTTCACTGGATATGTGCTACATATCATTTATTGTGCAGGCATCAGTGATGAATGTTTTTGTGCAATCAGAATCCCAAAATGATGCAGTGTAATCATGAATGCCTGGAGTAGTTGTAAATGATGTCATATCACTGATATATTTTAGTTAGTGTAGGTGATTAAGGCTACGAACTGTTAATGAGCTCCTTCCTGCAGTTTAACGTTTGATGCCCTCAGCCCCCATGTGCCTACTGTATGATCCTGAGAAAGTCAGTTAACCAGACAGTACTGTGGGGCAGTTGAGCATTTGGGCTGGACTCCTCAATGGTTCATAGGTTCAGATGTGTATAGCAGGCTAATGAGCATTTGGGCTGGACCCCTCAATGGTTTATAGGTTCAGATGTGTATAGCAGGCTAACAGTCACTTGGGTCCTAAAAAGACTAGCCATGCAACCAAAATGTGACCCACAAATATGGTTTATATTTGATTTATAGGGGATGATTTACTGACTGCCTCTGTCTATCAGAGACATAGGAGCCAGACCAGGGGTGAATTTCCAATTACCCATCCTTTGGTCCAAGCTGCGCTTAAATAGGAATAGGAGAAACTCTGGTTTACATGAATGGAGCCTGTTCCAGAAAATGGAAATTCTCTGAGAAACAAATCTGTCTGTCCAGCATATCGTATTTATGTTGCAAGCAAAATGTAGGTCTTTTAATGTAGTAGTTCTGATGCTGTTTGCATTTTAGATGTGCAAAAGATTTATCAAAACACGGTCCAGGGATGCTTTGCATTCCAGGCAAAGATCATTTCTCAAAAGTCTGTATGATATCAGATAAAGAGACAGGGCTTTCAGGCAATCAGTGTTGGATATTGTGTTTACTCTGTGTATTCTTTTTGTAAGGAACCTTTGTGGACATTCCAGTTGCTGCAAGTGTCTGGTCAGGTACTTACCGAAGGGGGTATTATACTCTATGGTAGGTCTTATGAGGGCCAAGTTCAGTTGTATGATGACCTCTCAGTACCTAGATACCATGCCCTTGTTTATAAGTTAGCAATACAAAATATTTTTTTTTTTACTACCTTGGGAACATGTTCATTGAAGGCTAGGTGACTATCTACATGAGTACCCAGATCTCTCACTAATGAATCAACTTTTGTGGGTGTTTTATTGATAAGGTAGTTACTTGGGGGGCAGACTTCCCAAAAGGTACTATACTGCATTTCTTGGTACTGAGTTTTAAGCCATGGCCTTAGCACCAAGTGTTTGTCTATAGTAATCCTTCCTGAAGGGTGTTCTCATATTGGAGGGATTCAATGACTGCTCCCAGTTTGCAATCAACTGAAAACTTGGTTAGCCAGAGGCCTTTGATATTGGCTTTGACATCCAAGAAGTAAATGTCAAAGAGGTGTTGGCCTAGCGCAGAGCCCTGGAAGATTCCCCTGGTGTCCAGCCTGTTTGTGAGGTGACCTCACTGATTCTAACCTCCTGGGTCCTATCAGTGAGCCAACTAGCTATCCAACATGTTATAACCTTTCTTTCCACTCCACTAACTACTTTGATTATAGCAAGCTCAGATGCTCATAAGCAAGTATTTATTATACAGCAGGAACTTCTTCTTGTAACATTTGTTAATGTCTGTTATGTACTTCACAGTTAAAGACTCTACTTGTCTACTGATGTACTATGTTCTTCATCTGTAAATATGTTGTAAGTAATTGCTATGTAAATTGTTAATCTCTATGTAATCCAATGTAACTACTGTCTGTTTATTTTAACTGTAGAGCTTTTCTCCTCGGGCCTCTGCTGAAAATGGACTTACGTCCAGTCGGACACTCCCGGTCAACAAATATAAATAAAATAAAATAAAATAAAATACATTTATACCTATTTCTGTAAGTTTGTTGACAATACCCAAGTGGAATATTGTATCAAATGCCTTAGCCAGATCTAAGTAGACAGTATGCACAGTTTTCCCTTATCCATTGCCTTGGTGATCTTTTCAAAGAAGTCCACCAGATTCAGTAAGCATGAACTTCCTTTGACAAAGCCAAACTGGAAATGATCCAGTGTCTGGAGGTCTCCTATGTCCTTTTTCATAATTTCCATAATAATTCTTTCCATGGCTTATCAAATAAGACTAGTCAGACTAATGGGTCCAAAGTTTCCAGGATCTGTTGAAGCTCCTCCTTTATAAAGGGGATGACCATTGCATTCCTCCATTCATGCGGCACAAATCCTGTTTTAAGACAATAGCTAAATAATGACTCCAAGGGTTCTGATAAGTCATAGTGTAGACTATTCAGGTGGCATCCTGTGAGGCCATGTTCTTTACTTTAGTGAGTGCAGGCAGTACATGCTCCATAGTTATAGTTGGAGGGGTTATGTTTCAGAGTATTATTAGGTGGATGGTTAGGGTGAGAGGGGAAGTAAAGTTGGAACTGAATGTGCCCACTAACAGGTTTGTTATATCGCCAGGCTCAGTGAACATTGTACCATTAACCACCAGTTCAGCACATTGCTGTTTGCTTCCCTTGAGGGTTATGACATAGCTGTAGAAGGCTTTATAGTTATATTTTGCCTGGGAGAATATCTTAACCTCAGAGTTGGCTTTGCTTGACCTAATTAGCCCTCCTAGTTGCCTAATTACATTGATGAGAGAATTTTTATTTTTATGTGAATTACCCTTCCTGATTTTTGACATAATGTTTTCCTTTTGTTTCATATCCTGTTTAATTTGAGATGCCACCAGGGTGGTTTGTTTCTGAGGCTAGTTCTAGCCTTACATCTGGTAGGTACAGCAGCCTCTATGCAGAAACTGAAATGGTTGTACAGAGTTTAATACAGCAATTCATCATAGACTGGTGTGTTCTCAGGATTTGGAGGGGCATTGAACTTTGACAAACCATCATTTAATAACAGCTAATTTGCACTGGAATAGTTCATAACTGTCACTGGTTTTAATGTGATTCCAGTGTTGATTTTGATTTCAAAGAAGACAGGTTTATGGTCAGACCTTACTAGGGAAAATGAGACTTCGGGGGGGGGGGGGGTGTGTGTGCAGCATTCTCCCATATTTGTGAACTTGGAGTCCAGTATGTTGAAGGCTCTAGTAAGCGTATACACACCTAGACTGCATGCCTAATAGTTACCTAATAACCTATACCTCATTAAACTCTTAGTTTTGCAGCTGTCCATATGTTACAGCAGAGTACAGCAGAAATATACCAAGGGCATCCATGGATGTGAAAATGTAAGTTATTATGAAAGACTAAAATATCTGAACTTGTACAGTGTCTCTTTCAGATATCTAAGAGGAGATTTTATTCATGTATATAGGGCGTTTAGCGACAGCTACCTCTGGGAATGTTTGGGGTTAACAAAAAGTACTATTGAATCATCAGACAACCTATGTAGAAAATTCTATAGGGGTGAGAAGTGTACTAATTGGTTCTCTGACAGAGTAGCTGATGCATGGAACAGACTACCAAATTACATTAAAGCAAGTACTAGTTTAGATATTTTTAAGAACAGCCTAGACACTTAGTATGGGAACAAGTGCTTTGGTACATTGGCAGGCTAGAAGGGCATTAATGTCCATGCTTGAAATAGTTGTATGTATGCATGTATGTATATATGTATGTAAAGGATCATTCCTATGTGGCTGTATAGCAGTAATCTTTCCTAAGTAGCATGTATCCAGTCGGACTATTCTGGTCAACAAATGTAAAATAAATAAATAAATATAATAAATAATAAATTTCCACCAGGCTACACCATGCGATGGTAAAACTGAAAAACCTTTCTTAAAGATGCATTTAGTAGATTGGCATGAATACAGAGAATGACTCAGCCAAGTGATGAATTGAATATAACATCGTCCTAAATGTTTGGCCACCAGTACCCCTGCATCACTGGAAATGGTGCTATTTCCCATGATAACATGTTCATGTTTACTTTACTGGTCATTTTATTTATCCAACATTCCTACGTAAAAGGGATGCTCACACAAAGTGGCCTGAAGTAATCTGCATGGTACTGATGATGTTTGAAAAGGTCATTTTGGAATAACAACAATGGTTTCAAGAAACAACTTCAGGGGGGGGAAAGGCCAAGACAGAGTGATTGTTAAGCTGTTCATTGCAGGTTCAGCACTCCAAGAGAATCCCTAGTTTCACATTAAAATGACTATTGTGAAGAAAACAGAACTACAATAAACATCCATATAAACTGTAAAATAAGTCATTTATTTATTGGCATTTGTTTACCAGGATGGTCTGCCTGGGCACAAAAAGTGACACCTTTTCTAGGGAGACCGATAAAAAAAAGCTTCAAGACACATATCATATGCAATAAGTGAAAAATTAAGTTATGAAATTTGCAATGGACATCATAGTACAAAGTACACAATATTACACACATATTTATATTAGAAAATCATAAAGTGTATCAGTTACATAAACATTTGATAAAATAATATGCAAACTAACAGCCCAACGTGATCATGGTGGTCTGATTAGCTGAATAATAATTTGGCGCATTGATGTCATGATATCAAATCACATTCATAATTATCATTATGTCATATAAGTCTTCCCTACATTACATTAACACTAGACCATTCCCTATCTTCAGACTAACATTTATGGCATTATTATCCATAAAGCTACATTTATAATAAAGTCCATAAATATGAGCCTGGGACACTAATCCCTCTATGTAACACATGTTGTTTATCTTTACCTTCCCATCTCATTTGCTGCATAACAGCACATTTAAATAAAAAGGTTAAAAAAGGATGAATATCCCTAAGTACAGAGGATGGCTCCTAATGGAAGGAACAGTACTGGGAGAAATGAGGATGTACAGCATAGTACAGATTTCATTAATGATAACTTAGAAGGGGTTTACAATGATGAAGTAGTGCTAGAACATGAAAACCAATGTTTCTTACCACAACATCCTTCAGATGATAACCAATGGCAAGTACAATCGAATCAAAAAAACTACAGAGGGGGGAGGGGGAACAACTGGAAACCGAACCTACAACAGGGCCCCAGGAAGAAATACAACACACGGAGCAACAGCAAATACTAGGATTGACTTTATTTTCAGTAATTACGAACAGAGAAGGGGACTTTAAAATTCATAATTACACCGAATGTTGTATTGATGAGGTTTTAGTTGAACTCCTTGCAAAAGGTTTAACTTTTGTCCCATCAAAGAGATGCGATATTGGTGAGTTATTAATTGATTTTTAACAATTCATCCGAAAGTTAAACCTAGGGATCTTACTAGGAAACACTTCATATAGTGACAATGAATTAAGTGTGACTAGTACTTTTAACCCCCCATGCAACCCTATCATTACTATGTTTGAACAGTTGTGTGAACAAGAATTTAGACAAGTAATAAAAAATTATAGAAAAGAAAGGCACACTGAAAATATTACAAGAGAGGAAAGAGAATTACTAACATTGTTTAGGGCCCTCCCACTTAGACTTATGAAACCTGATAAAGGAGGGGGACTGGCAGTTATGTATAATGAAGACTACAACAGAATAATGGCACAAGTTTTGGAAAAAGACACTTACGAGGAAGTAAGTAGACACCAATTAAATCAAGCATACAATAACATAAAAATGTTTATTAGTGATTTATACATAGATGGTTTAATAGACAGTAACTTAAGCCATTATTTGACCATGTTGTCTCCAAAGATTCCACAACTGTTTGGTATACCAAAAATCCACAAAGAAGTAACTAACCCACCCTTCAGGCCACTGGTTGATGCAAGGCAGTCTATCACATATCCATGTGCAAAATTGGTAGATTCAATTTTGAAAAAATATGTGGTGAAAGAAAACCAAATCCTAAAAGATTCATGGGCTTTTTTGGAAATAATGGATAAAATAATTTTCAATAACCATTTGAATTTTCTTACAGTGGATGTCTGTGATCTGTACTCTTGTATACCACAAGATATAGGAACACAATGGGTCGTGGATTTTATCATAGACAAAGGTGCAACAATAAATGAATGTCTTCTAGTGGAACAACTTTTAGACATAATTTTGAAGAACAACTATGTGTCTTTTGATAATAAATTGTATTTACAAAAGATAGGAATAGCAATGGGTTCACCAGTAGGTGCAAGTTTTGCAAACTTGGTTATGGCATTCTGGGAAACAAATTTCATATTCAATAGTCAATGGAAAGAAAGAATTTTTATTTATAAGAGATTTTTAGATGACATTTTTATAATTTTCGATGGGGATAACATTTTAGCAGAACAATTTGTCAACTTTTTAAATTCAACCACTACATTCTTAAAATTCACAAAAAATTATCAGGAATCAAAGATTAGTTTTTTAGATGTGGAACTTAGTAAAAACTTTAATGAAAGTAGGTATACAGCAAAAATCTACAGGAAAAACACATATTCAAACACTTTTTTACACTTTTCAAGTTCACATCCTCACCACCAAAAGAAATCTGTGGTGAAGGGCCAGCTCGTACGAGCGGCAAGGATGATTACACTAGATGAAGAATTTGAAAGTGAATGCAATTTATTATATAATATGTTTACCCATAGAGGTTATCCAAACCAATTCCTGGAAGACATTTTCCAGGAAGTTATAACAAAGAGAAAGAAAGGGATATACATACCTATTTTAAATAGTTTTATTACGAACCAAAAAGAAAGTGCATATATTGAACTTACCAGTAACACAGTAAGGGTTGAACCGACTATAGTAGAGAAAAGAGGTTCTGTTGAGACTACTTTCAATATAAGAAAAAATTACTCATTGGCTTTTACGTTTACATATTGTCCAGAAGCTACTGATATACAACGAATAGTGAGAAAATATTGGTTTTGTCTGTCAATAGACAAAGACATTTCCAACAAATTAGACTGTGGCCCAACAATTACTTATAGAAGAGGACACAACATTAAAAACTTATTGGAAACTAAAAGTAAAACTAAGAAAACCAATGGGGGTACACACAGATGTGGTTCATGTAAATATTGTTCATTTATTGATACTTCAGATGTGTTTACAATAAGAAAAGAAACATTTAACATTAAAGATAATTATAATTGTAATTCCAGTTCAATAGTTTACTTAGCCCAATGTTCACAATGCCCGTCCTTTTATATTGGAAAAACGGACCGTCGTTTAAAGGATAGAATATACGAACATCTTTATGCAATAAAAAAGAAAAAATGTGATAATGCATTAGCTAGACATTGTGAACAACATGCAGGGCATAAATTTAATTTTATGATTATTTGTCAAATTAATAACAAAAACACAGGAGGCAAATATTATAATGAAAACTACATAAAATTAGAACTGGAGAGAAACGAGCTGATTTGGCAACTACGCTTGAGAGCATGTACAAAGCCAGGTTTAAATGAAACATGCTCAATAGCATGCGTATTAAAACTAAGAAGTCTGTTGAGATAGGTATGGTAGAGGGATAATTTAGGTATAACATTATACTTTATCCATGGAGGGGCATTTAACAAAAATTAAAAAACAGTTAACTTATTACTACATTTAAAAAATCTTTTTTGTCAGAAAATATATTTCTATATATAAAAAATAAAAAATAAAAATAAGTAACAAAAACTATGAACACAAAAAATATGTATGGAACATACAATAGTTTGGTTTAGTGGTCATAAAACACATGCATATATTCTACAGTTTTTTGAACACTGTAAAGGAGTTAATAACATAATATTAACTTTAGAATATTTGTTTAGTTTCACTCATGGATTATATACTGTTTTCTCTAAGATGTCTTCTAAGTAATAACAAGTAGAACAGTGTAACACACTTGATTACCGTGGCAGGTAATATCACATGATATTTACAGACACTTTATACCAGTTGCCCGTAGAGTTAAACTTTTACACAATTTAGTATTAGCTTGTTTAACATTTAATATGATCAACTTGTTTGTTATTTATGATATCACCACTGTATACACAGCTTTGATGTATTGATAAAGTACTAGACAGAAAATATTACAATTAAGGAATTATGGTATGGAATTCGAAATATAAATTATAAATTGTTTTAGTATATAAACATTTATATACTTTCTTGAATATTTTACAAGTGCTAACAACACAGTAACTAACTGTAGAATTTAAATTCAGGATAGTTATCGAGCACAAGCCGTTTCCTCACGGTGCATTTGAAAATTTACAACTAGAATATTATAATACACTTTATTGACGTGTTGGAATCACAATACGGCGTTTATAAACAGATTAGAACTGTTGCTGGGTAAATCAAACTGTTATATATTTTAGCTTTAACTTGTTTTAAAGTTTTTACATATGATCAGTTTGAATGATATAATTATTGTATACATGTTTTTGGTGGTTCGATAATGATTCAATTATTAAATATTACAAATAATAATTAATGGTATAAAAATTTTATGCACTAATAATTTGACTCATACAAAAGTAGTTCATTCCACTTGTAGTACATATAAATTTATTTAAATTTATAAATCAGTTATTTATTTATTGTATTATTTGGTTCCCCATATTTAATTATAGTTTAAATGAAATAGTAACAAACACCAATTTTAAAGAAGGTATTAGAACAGAAGTTTTTTTAAACTAATTTATGAATTTCACAAGAATATGTTTTAGCACAAAGAATCTAGCAACTACTTAGTCACTAAGATAAATTAATGGCACATAACGATTTATCATAGAGATCTTATAGTTGCTCGTAATATAAAAATGTTTTTTTTCCGATTTTAATTAGTGCACTATACACGCAGTATCGGAAAACTGTGACATTTGTCTCTAAGATCTCTTGTGAAGAAAGAAAACCTCTAGGAGAAATGACATCTTCATTTTTTAAGATATACGCGTAAAATACATTATGCATTTTACACATATATATATGTACTAAATACGCAGTACTGGGAGAACTGTGATATGTGTCCGTAAGATGGTTTATAAAGAAGGAAAACCTCTTGGAGAAATTATATATCCAATTTTAAGACATATGTATAAAAAGCACTACATTGAATCTGACTTTTAAATACACGCATAAATGATATGTTTTTACTGCAAAACAAATGTAAAGTATAAAGAAAGAAGTCTTTTTGAATATAAGGGTTTGTTTCTTTAACAACTTGTTACATTGTAACACAGTTGATTGGTCAGTGCACGATGAGCGAACTATTTGAATCTGTTGTATCTAGTATGAACTGTTTGTCTGATGAAGTCTGGATACTAATCCAGACGAAAAGCACTTCACATCTTATTGTTTTTACCATTCGCTACCTTGAATTAAACGTTGTGGATTAAACGCTGTGGATTTATCATTCCTTTCTGGTTCGTTTCTGTGTTTTTGGACTTGTTAAATAAAGAAACAAGTCATGATTTCACTGGATATGTGCTACATATCATTTATTGTGCAGGCATTGGTGATGAATGTTTCTGTGCAATCAGAATCCCAAAATGATGCAGTGTAATCATGAATGCCTGGAGTAGTTGTAAATGATGTCATATCACTGATATCTTTTAGTTAGTGTAGGTGATTAAGGCTACGAACTGTTAATGAGCTCCTTCCTGCAGTTTAACGTTTGATGCCCTCAGCCCCCATGTGCCTACTGTATGATCCTGAGAAAGTCAGTTAACCAGACAGTACTGTGGGGCAGTTGAGCATTTGGGCTGGACTCCTCAATGGTTCATAGGTTCAGATGTGTATAGCAGGCTAACAGTCACTTGGGTCCTAAAAAGACTAGCCATGCAACCAAAATGTGACCCACAAATATGGTTTATATTTGATTTATAGGGGATGATTTACTGACTGCCTCTGTCTATCAGAGACATAGGAGCCAGACCAGGGGTGAATTTCCAATTACCCATCCTTTGGTCCAAACTGCGCTTAAATAGGAATAGGAGAAACTCTGGTTTACATGAATGGAGCCTGTTCCAGAAAATGGAAATTCTCTGAGAAACAAATCTGTCTGTCCAGCATATCGTATTTATGTTGCAAGCAAAATGTAGGTCTTTTAATGTAATAGTTCTGATGCTGTTTGCATTTTAGATGTGCAAAAGATTTATCAAAACACGGTCCAGGGATGCTTTGCATTCCAGGCAAAGATCATTTCTCAAAAGTCTGTATGATATCAGATAAAGAGACAGGGCTTTCAGGCAATCAGTGTTGGATATTGTGTTTACTCTGTGTATTCTTTTTGTAAGGAACCTTTGTGGACATTCCAGTTGCTGCAAGTGTCTGGTCAGGTACTTACCGAAGGGGGTATTATACTCTATGGTAGGTCTTATGAGGGCCAAGTTCAGTTGTATGATGACCTCTCAGTACCTAGATACCATGCCCTTGTTTATAAGTTAGCAATACAAAATAATTTTTTTTTACTACCTTGGGAACATGTTCATTGAAGGCTAGGTGACTATCTACATGAGTACCCAGATCTCTCACTAATGAATCAACTTTTGTGGGTGTTTCATTGATAAGGTAGTTACTTGGGGGGCAGACTTCCCAAAAGGTACTATACTGCATTTCTTGGTACTGAGTTTTAAGCCATGGCCTTAGCACCAAGTGTTTGTCTATAGTAATCCTTCCTGAAGGGTGTTCTCATATTGGAGGGATTCAATGACTGCTCCCAGTTTGCAATCAACTGAAAACTTGGTTAGCCAGAGGCCTTTGATATTGGCTTTGACATCCAAGAAGTAAATGTCAAAGAGGTGTTGGCCTAGCACAGAGCCCTGGAAGATTCCCCTGGTGTCCAGCCTGTTTGTGAGGTGACCTCACTGATTCTAACCTCCTGGGTCCTATCAGTGAGCCAACTAGCTATCCAACATGTTATAACCTTTCTTTCCACTCCACTAACTACTTTGATTATAGCAAGCTCAGATGCTCATAAGCCAGTATTTATTATACAGCAGGAACTTCTTCTTGTAACATTTGTTAATGTCTGTTATGTACTTCACAGTTAAAGACTCTACTTGTCTACTGATGTACTATGTTCTTCATCTGTAAATATGTTGTAAGTAATTGCTATGTAAATTGTTAATCTCTATGTAATCCAATGTAACAACTGTCTGTTTATTTTAACTGTGGAGCTTTTCTCCCCGGGCCTCTGCTGAAAATGGACTTACGTCCAGTCGGACACTCCCGGTCAACAAATATAAATAAAATAAAATAAAATAAAATAAATTTATACCTATTTCTGTAAGTTTGTTGACAATACCCAAGTGGAATATTGTATCAAATGCCTTAGCCAGATCTAAGTAGACAGTATGCACAGTTTTCCCTTATCCATTGCCTTGGTGATCTTTTCAAAGAAGCCACCAGATTCAGTAAGCATGAACTTCCTTTGACAAAGCCAAACTGGAAATGATCCAATGTCTGGAGGTCTCCTATGTCCTTTTTCATAATTTCCATAATAATTCTTTCCATGGCTTATCAAATAAGACTAGTCAGACTAATGGGTCCGAAGTTTCCAGGATCTGTTGAAGCTCCTCCTTTATAAAGCGGATGACCATTGCATTCCTCCATTCATGCGGCACAAATCCTGTTTTAAGACAATAGCTAAATAATGACTCCAAGGGTTCTGATAAGTCATAGTGTAGACTATGCAGGTGGCATCCTGTGAGGCCATGTTCTTTACTTTAATGAGTGCAGGCAGTACATGCTCCATAGTTATAGTTGGAGGGGTTATGTTTCAGAGTATTATTAGGTGGATGGTTAGGGTGAGAGGGGAAGTAAAGTTGGAACTGAATGTGCCCACTAACAGGTTTGTTATATCGCCAGGCTCAGTGAACATTGTACCATTAACCACCAGTTCAGCACATTGCTGTTTGCTTCCGTTGAGGGTTATGACATAGCTGTAGAAGGCTTTATAGTTATATTTTGCCTGGGAGAATATCTTAACCTCAGAGTTGGCTTTGCTTGACCTAATTAGCCCTCCTAGTTGCCTAATTACATTGATGAGAGAATTTTTATTTTTATGTGAATTACCCTTCCTGATTTTTGACATAATGTTTTCCTTTTGTTTCATATCCTGTTTAATTTGAGATGCCACCAGGGTGGTTTCTTTCTGAGGCTAGTTCTAGCCTTACATCTGGTAGGTACAGCAGCCTCTATGCAGAAACTGAAATGGTTGTACAGAGTTTAATACAGCAATTCATCATAGACTGGTGTGTTCTCAGGATTTGGAGGGGCATTGAACTTTGACAAACCATCATTTAATAACAGCTAATTTGCACTGGAATAGTTCATAACTGTTACTGATTTTAATGTGATTCCAGTGTTGATTTTGATTTCAAAGAAGATAGGTTTATGGTCAGACCTTACTAGGGAAAATGAGACTTCGGGGGGGGGGGGGGGGTGCAGCGTTCTCCCATATTTGTGAGCTTGGAGTCCAGTATGTTGAAGGCTCTAGTAAGCGTATACACACCTAGACTGCATGCCTAATAGTTACCTAATAACCTATACCTCATTAAACTCTTAGTTTTGCAGCTGTCCATATGTTACAGCAGAGTACAGCAGAAATATACCAAGGGCATCCATGGATGTGAAAATGTAAGTTATTATGAAAGACTAAAATATCTGAACTTGTACAGTGTCTCTTTCAGATATCTAAGAGGAGATTTTATTCATGTATATAGGGCGTTTAGAGACAGCTACCTCTGGGAATGTTTGGGGTTAACAAAAAGTACTATTGAATCATCAGACAACCTATGTAGAAAATTCTATAGGGGTGAGAAGTGTACTAATTGGTTGTCTGACAGAGTAGCTGATGCATGGAACAGACTACCAAATTACATTAAAGCAAGTACTAGTTTAGATATTTTTAAGAACAGCCTAGACACTTAGTATGGGAACAAGTGCTCTTGTACATTGGCAGGCTAGAAGGGCATAAATGTCCATGCTTGAAATAGTTGTATGTATGCATGTATGTATATATGTATGTAAAGGATCATTCCTATGTGGCTCTATAGCAGTAATCTTTCCTAAGTAGCATGTATCCAGTCGGACTATTCTGGTCAACAAATGTAAAATAAATAAATAAATAAAATAAATAATAAATTTCCACCAGGCTACACCATGCGATGGTAAAACTGAAAAACCTTTCTTAAAGATGCATTTAGTAGATTGGCATGAATACAGAGAATGACTCAGCCAAGTGATGAATTGAATATAACATCGTCCTAAATGTTTGGCCACCAGTACCCCTGCATCACTGGAAATGGTGCTATTTCCCATGATAACATGTTCATGTTTACTTTACTGGTCATTTTATTTATTCAACATTCCTACGTACAAGGGATGCTCACACAAAGTGGCCTGAAGTAATCTGCATGTTACTGATGATGTTTGAAAAGGTCATTTTGGAATAACAACAATGGTTTCAAGAAACAACTTCAGGGGGGGGGGAGGCCAAGACAGAGTGATTGTTAAGCTGTTCATTGCAGGTTCAGCACTCCAAGAGAATCCCTAGTTTCACATTAAAATGACTATTGTGAAGAAAACAGAACTACAATAAACATCCATATAAACTGTAAAATAAGTCATTTATTTATTGGCATTTGTTTACCAGGATGGTCTGCCTGGGCACAAAAAGTGACACCTTTTCTAGGGAGACCGATAAAAAAAAGCTTCAAGACACATATCATATGCAATAAGTGAAAAATTAAGTTATGAAATTTGCAATGGACATCATAGTACAAAGTACACAATATTACACGCATATTTATATTAGAAAATCATAAAGTGTATCAGTTACATAAACATTTGATAAAATAATATGCAAACTAACAGCCCAAAGTGATCATGGTGGTCTGATTAGCTGAATAATAATTTGGCGCATTGATGTCATGATATCAAATCACATTCATAATTATCATTATGTCATATAAGTCTTCCCTACATTACATTAACACTAGACCATTCCCTATCTTCAGACTAACATTTATGGCATTATTATCCATAAAGCTACATTTATAATAAAGTCCATAAATATGAGCCTGGGACACTAATCCCTCTATGTAACACATGTTGTTTATCTTTACCTTCCCATCTCATTTGCTGCATAACAGCACATTTAATTATAAAGGTTAAAAAAGGATGAATATCCCTAAGTATCAGAAGGGTGTTCAGTAATTCTAACATATGATGTTCTATCAACATAGAATGTCCCGCATTGACATAATGGCAGATAAACCACAAAGTACAATGATTACAAAAAACACTAAATGTGAAATTGTTTAAATGAATGCTAGAAAACACTTGCTGAACAGATTGTAAATGGTAATTTTTCACAATTTAAATTAGAAGAATTTAAGTTATATATTGAATAAAATTAGTTGAAGAGTTTACAACTACACATAGCTATCAGAAATAAATGACCAAGCTGATTGATTTTGTGCGTGAATGTGATAAAAGCTGAATTTCAGTGGTAAGCACCTGCAAAACAAATTAGATAATTTTCAGTAACTTTAGTACAAAATGTGGACAGCCACTCATCCTACAGAAAAAATATTTTTCTTGATGAGAAATTCCTGCTGTTTATTGGATTGTATGAAACCAGATGATGATAATACTGCACAAAAAGTCAATTTTCATTATATCATTCAAAGACATTTAGGAGTTTTATTGTATGTAAGCAGGTACTGACAACAGAGTACAAAACAGGGACATGGCAGTTATACTATATTGTTTCAAGGACTGAGTCTCCAATAAATATATATATATATATATATATAGGGTTGGTGTAGGATGTTATATATGGACAGTACATATAATCCATTTAAGAACTGTTCAGCAGCTAAATAGCCAGTTTTCAGTGGTTATCTAGTTAAGTTTGAAGAACAATTTGAGGGGGGAAAATGATACCATAGAAGTGATGACTGCCTGACATCCAACCCAAAGCAAACAAAATTCTGAACCAAATCTTAATCTCAGCTGGAAGTATGACTAGCCCTTCAAGTAAAGAAGGATTGAGGATCGCAGGCATTTCCAAAGGGAAACGATTGACCAGTTTTGCATCCTAGATTGACAGATAAGACTTTTCACAAAAGAGGGGTGTACGATAAAATGTATTCCTTATCACTGAACACCTCGAATGCAAGTGCCACAGCACTCCCATTCGAAGACACTTCAAAAGAGCCATTGTAGATTACTGTTCCACTTAGAGATGCTATGCTAAGTATTGCAGAACACTACCTCAGAGCCTAAATATAGGAAGGAGGAGAAATGTTATCAAAGTTATCAGAAGTGCCATTGAAATGAGTACATAACATTATTAGCAATAATATGAAATATTATAAAGAAAAATATCTGTAAGTTACCATTCCGGAAAAAATATAGTAAATGTTTAAGACTGAAAACACAAAGTTCAGTGACAAAAATATCAGCCCCACTATCAACTCAATATGGTAAAAGTAAAATGAAACACAAAATATTATGTAATGCACTTACCACTAATGTTCATGTTAACTCTTTCTCTCTCTCTCTATATATATATCTATATATATATATATATATATATATATATATATCTGCACACACATTTATTTTTCTTTTTTGTGTGTGTATAAGGTTATATATTGCAAAAATAAGGTCTACCCAACAAATCATGAGATATTTTTGCTGGCCTTCACTGTTTGCACATTTCTTTATTGCATTTTGTTAAACAGCTAGCTAGCCTATAGGTCGTGGTCCCTTTTTAGGGGAAACCTGAGGCTGTATGTAAATTGACAAGGGGAAATTTGGCCAAGACACTGTGGAAACACCACTACTGTGGCCGTACAATATGCTAGAGAACACATTTCTTGTTTTGGGGTGTACCAAGTGTGTAGTTATACAGAGCAAGCAAGTCACAGATGAATGTTCTGCTTTGGATATACTATATGCTGAAAAAGGTGACTGGACTTTGTTGCTGCTCAGTGAGGTAAGGCTGCCAAATGTCCAGGTGCTGAAAGTAGGACATTATTTACATTAACATAAGATTTTGCAGGACAAAATGTACCCATAATCAGTGTAAAGGTGTAAGCTTCACTTTTTTTTGCCAAAAGAAAAGCTGTTTCAGATATAAAATGATTATTTATGCAACTAGTCCTAAAATCTCTGGATGTTTGCCACTTTTCATGTTTTTCACAGAATACAACTGTCCAAATAAGGGCTGCCCTGCAGAAAGAGGGATCAGTGGAAACCCATGACTTAGTGTAGAATACTATGTCTCTGTCTGAAGAAGAGGAAATTTTCCTGCTCTCCTGCAAGAACCCAGTTCTTCTGTAAATTCTAGTTTACCTTGGAACCCCTCATGCTGTGACCCAGATACTGGCTGTTATTCATAGGCATAGCAAAATGCTAGCTAACATGCCTGGAGTTTCCTTAGTCTCTCATCTGCCAAGACTTGTATCTTAATTAAATGAATTTGCACTTAAGTACAAAAACATTTATTTGAGATGTGTATCAAGACACATTACCCACATTCCAATAAATCATGAATAAGAAAACACTGACTTACATCAAGTAGGTCTTCATTACATGTGAAATGCATATGAATATCAAACAGTATTTTCTCACTTCAGGAATGTATCTGGAAACAGTGTGTGAACAGAGTTTATTAGCCTATTTGTTCCTTTTGTTTTGATGCATAAATGCATGCATTTTTTGTTTCTTTTATTGGTTCAGTCTCTCCATATGCAGGCAGGAATAATGTAGGTTGGCTATGCTTCCCAATTAAGTCAGTTCCTGAGAAATAATTGTTTGTAAAAGTCTCCCGTTTGAAACTATGAGCATTTCAGCTGCTTACTTACATGCCTGTGTTCACATTTTTAGACAATGTTTCTGGGATTCAGAAAGATTTTGCATACTGCAGTAGCCAAATTTGTCTGAAGAGTGACCACTCTCCAGGTGGGGGCAGTTAGGAGCCACAGTAAGCGCAGTTGCAGCAAATTGCAAAATGCCACGGCATGCATAATGTACCAGTGATGGTATAATAGCATGGAAATTAACAACCTTATAAAAGGTGTGTAAAGGCAAATGCAAGTGAAGGCAAAGAATATGTTGGCATAATTGATAAATGTATATATTTCTTGAGAGGAGATGTTTCCTCCAGACTTGCTGACTGCAGTAAAATCCTGGAGTTACAGGATGGATATCATGACAATATATATGCATGTATGGAGTAGCTATTGCATTGGTAAACATGTATGTGTAAGAGTCTGTTCTATGGAGTAGCTGTGGCATTAGTAAACATGTATGTGTAAGAGGCTGTTCTATGGAGTAGCTGTGGCATTAGTAAACATGTGTATGTAAGAGGCTTTTCTATGGAGTAGCTGTGGCATTAGTAAACATGTGTACGTAAGAGGCTGTTCTATGGAGTAACTGTGGCATTAGTAAACATGTATATGTAAGAGGCTGTTCTATGGGTAGCTGTGGCATTAGTAAACATGTATGTGTAAGAGGCTGTTCTATGGAGTAGCTGTGGCATTAGTAAACATGTGTATGTAAGAGGCTTTTCTATGGAGTAGCTGTGGCATTAGTAAACATGTGTACGTAAGAGGCTGTTCTATGGAGTAACTGTGGCATTAGTAAACATGTATATGTAAGAGGCTGTTCTATGGGTAGCTGTGGCATTAATAAACATGTATATGTAAAAGGATGTTCTATGTGGTAGCTGTGGCATTAGTAAACATGTATATGTAAGAGGCTGTTCTATGGAGTAGCTGTGGCATTAGTAAACGTGTATGTAAGAGGCTTTTCTATGGAGTAGCTGTGGCATTAGTAAACATGTGTATGTAAGAGGCTTTTCTATGGAGTAGCTATGGCATTAGTAAACATGTGTACGTAAGAGGCTGTTCTATGGAGTAGCTGTGGCATTAGTAAACATGTATATGTAAGAGGCTGTTCTATGGAGAAGCTGTGGTATTATTAAACATGTATATGTAAGAGGCTATTCTATGCAGTATCTGTGGCATTAGTAAAAATGTATATTACTTTATTTTGCTTTTGCTGCCTGTTCTTAAAAGTACTTAATTGCATTTATTCAGCTGCATTTATTACTGCTTGTTAGTAGTCTGATTAAATTGTAGCTGTTATTCTAAGCTTTTGGTTTACACACTTGGGCCTCAGACCAGTTGCTGAGAGGAGAAAGGAGCCACTTTTGAGATTTTAAGTATTTTCTTCTACTTTTTTGTTAAGAATTACTGCTTTGCCACCTACTTTTCGGCGTTTTCCAGCTTGATAAAGTTTATATCTGTATTAGAAACAGTATTTAGAACACATCTAGAGCCTGTTTACTGCATTTCCTGTGTTGCACTTAATTTAAAATCGTTTTTTTCTCTTAAAACTGCATTTTACCTGACTTTGGCCTAGCACTCAAGTGTGGGGTCATTTATTGCACTGTTGTGATTATTTTGCTGCTTGTGTATCTCTGCTACCTTTAAACTAAAAAAAAAAAAAAAAAAAATCTTGCTTTTTTCCCACTTTCTGAAATTTAAGAAAGTTCAGTTACAGATTTGCTGTTCTGAGCTGTTTGTAAGTTTCTTGGAGGCCAGTCCTTGCTTGGACTAAAGGGAAGTCTCTGTGTTCACCAGTGGCAGTGGTTAACACTGAACAGCCTGCCTGTCCCTGTAGGAGTGGTTACTGCCTAGAAGCTGTAGTTTTATTGGCCATTTGGGTCAATTCTAAACTCCTTGATCTCTATCTCTTAATACCCTGCTGCCTCGTGGTTTTGGCATCTTTCCAGGCTTGTTAGTTGTTGCTGAAGCACCTACCAAGGGGAGAAAACGCTGAGAGGAGAAAGGAGCCACTTTTGAGATTTTAAGTATTTTCTTCTACTTTTTTGTTAAGAATTACTGCTTTACCGCCTACTTTTCGGCATTTTCCAACTTGCTAAAGATTATATCTGTATTAGAAATAGTATTTAGAACACATCTAGAGCCTGTTTACTGCATTTTCTGTGTTGCACTTAATTTAAAATCGTCTTTTTCTCTTAAATCTGCATTTTACCTGACTTTGGCCTAGCACTCAAGTGTGGGGTCATTTATTGCACTGTTGTGATTATTTTGCTGCTTGTGTATCTCTGCTACCTTTAAACTAAAACAAAAAAAAAAAAAAAAATCTTGCTTTTTTTCCCACTTTCTGAAATTTAAGAAAGTTCAGTTACAGATTTGCTGTTCTGAGCTGTTTGTAAGTTTCTTGGAGGCCAGTCCTTGCTTGGACTAAAGGGAAGTCTCTGTGTTCACCAGTGGCAGTGGTTAACACTGAACAGCCTGTCTGTCCCTGTAGGAGTGGTTACTGCCTAGAAGCTGTAGTTTTATTGGCCATTTGGGTCAATTCTAAACTCCTTGATTTCTGTCTCTTAAAACCCTGCTGCCTCGTGGTTTTGGCGTCTTTCCAGGCTTGTTAGTTGTTGCTGAAGCACCTACCAAGGGGAGAAAACGCTGAGAGGAGAAAGGAGCCACTTTTGAGATTTTAAGTATTTTCTTCTACTTTTTTGTTAAGAATTACTGCTTTGACGCCTACTTTTCAGTGTTTTCCAGCTTGCTAAAGCTTATATATGTATTAGAAACAGTATTTAGAACACATCTAGAGCCTGTTTACTGCATTTCCTGTGTTGCACTTAATTTAAAATCGTTTTTTTCTCTTAAAACTGCATTTTACCTGACTTTGGCCTAGCACTCAAGTGTGGGGTCATCTATTGCACTGTTGTGATTATTTTGCTACTTGTGTATCTCTGCTACCTTTAAACTAAAACAAAAAAGAAAAAAGAAAAAAAATCTTGCTTTTTTCCCACTTTCTGAAATTTAAGAAGGTTCAGTTACAGATTTGCTGTTCTGAACTGTTTGTAAGTTTCTTGGAGGGCCAGTGCTTGCTTGGACTAAAGGGAAGTCTCTGTGTTCACCAGTGGCAGTGGTTAACACTGAACAGCCTGCCTGTCCCTGTAGGAGTGGTTACTGTCTAGAAGCTGTAGTTTTATTGGCCATTTTGGGTCAATTCTAAACTCCTTGATCTCTATCTCTTAAAACCCTGCAACCCTCTTTTAGCACGGTCTTGCGCACAGAGCAGTGTCAGGCAGTGCCGCTTAAACATGCTTAAACTATTCCCGGCTCCACAAAGTCTACTCTTCATTTTTTCCCTTGAAACTGCTCTAAATCTCAAATTAAGCACTCTATTCTCATTCTAAAGCCCTGCACTTGCTCATATAAGTAATCTCATAGGTAAACACAAACTAAAGCACTACATCCTCTTATACTCCTTCAAAGCACTTGCTCCCTATTGGTTCTTTCTGATCAGTCAATAAGTAGTTCCCTGTATTATTCAGGCATGTCCAATGGTCAGTTTCGAGTTTACTCTCCAGTCCAGCTGGTGAATCTGGGAATCTTGAGGCAATGTTACAACTGCCTTATGTATACAGACCACCCTCTCCTCCTCCCAACAAGCTCAAATATATGTGAGAGATGCAGCTATATAGCCAAACTGGAGGCTAAGCTCTCTCAACCCAGTACTGGCACAGCCTGTCAGGAGGAGAAGGTAACCACACACACCACAAATCCAGTCTAACATAGACCTATCGCACCAGCAAACCAAACACAAAAACATACTCGGAGGTTCTAAATAAAAATCTGCCTAAGCAGCAGAGACCTCCAAAGCAGACATCCAAGCAACACCTACCACGAAACAATATCCACGTAGCACATAGCTCACAAAGTCAGTGTGCCACACAGTCACAGCCCTTAAGGCTAAACAACACACCTAATACACTTGTAATAGGTGATACTATTGTCAGACACACTGACGTCCCACTCACCAGGCTGAACAAGGAGAAGGTCACTGTAAGCTGCCTGTCAGGTGCCAGGATCCGCCACATAACACAAGCACTCAGGTCACTCCAAAGCAAGTACAAGTATGACTCCATCATTGTCCATGCTGGTGTGAATGACCTGAGACGTACCTCCCTGGACTACATGAAAAAAGACGTACAGGAGCTCTTTGATCATGTAGCCCAGGCCAGTATGACCCTAACCTTGAGTAGCATCTTACCCTCACCAAGAATGATGCCACAGTATAAAGACAAAATGATCAATTTTAACAATTGGCTAAAGTATTGGTGTCATTCAAAGGGGATCCAGTGTCTGTCAGCCTGGGATGACATGCTCGACAAGCCACGTTGCTTCGCTAGGGACGGCTTGCACCTGTCACCCCTGGGTTTTCAAATACTGGCTAAGGCTCTTGCCTACCCCATAGTGCCTTTTTTAGGCAAGGCTCAAAAGACAAACCCACCCCCATAGACAACACAAAGAAAAAAAGCTAAGGGTAATGCTGCTCAACGCCAGAAGTCTAAACCTCAAGGTGCATGCACTCGAGACTCTCCTCAGTATGGAGAATATCAATATCTGTGCAGTAACAGAAATCTTCTTCAAAGCTCCCGAGAGCACCCCAGCACTACCAGGCTATACTTCATACCATGCTTTCCGGCCCCAAAACTCAGACCGAACCACAAAAGGAGGGGGAGTATCCATATTTATCAAAGATACCCACACCTCCAGGCTAGTGGCACTGCACGAAGCTTCGGAGACCATCCTTGTGCAACTAACAGTGGGCAAAACTGCCTTCCAGTTTGTAGCCTGCTACAGACCACCCTCCCAAACACAGGAACCTCACTTGGCTTTCCTGAGAACACTGGAGAATATGAAGGTCTCTCCAAACACTATTATATTGGGTGACTTCAACTACCCAAACATTGATTGGGAAAACTACTCAAGCCCAAACACCCTCGCCCAACGGTTCCTAGAATTTATAAACTCAAATGCTATGGAACAACTGGTCACCACTCCCACAAGAGGGGAAAACATACTGGATCTGGTCATCACCAACATAGGGTTTCTATGTTCCACACCAGAGGTATACCCCTCATTGGTAAGATCAGACCATAAACAAATCTCACTGGACATCCATATTCCGTCCCCACCCCTAGCCAAGGAAACCACGGTGAAGAATTTCTCAAAGGCAAACTTCACACTTCTCAAAACTGAGGTGGAATCCTTCAAAGCCCCCAGGCCAGTGGACAATATGGCCCAAAATGCAGAATCCTTTACAAAAGCATTCTATGGACACCTACAGGAATGCATGGAGCTTGCTATCCCAAATAAAACCAAGACTCAGTCCTCCAAAGGCAGGAGACCTGTCTGGTGGACCCCAGCCATAAATAAGCTATACAACAGAAGGAGAAAGCTACTACATGACAGAGGAAAATCCCAAAAAGGGAAGGCATCACTGATCAGTAGTAGCAAGAAACTATGATCCCTCATAAAATATTCTAAGGCCAGCTTTGAAAGACAAATTGCACAAGACACTAAAGATAATCACAAGGCCTTCTTTAGTTATGTCAGAAACATGGGAGGCAACTCCCAGATATGCTCTGAGTTAGTGCAAAATGACAAAAAATTCACTGAACCCACAGACATTGCCAACATCCTGGCAGAAAGGTTCAGTGCAAACTTCTCCACCCCTTCCCCCCCAAAAGAGCAAATGTTTATCACAACAGAGTGTAGCCTTCCTGAGATCACAGATGCACAGGTGAGTGCTGCCCTCTCCAAAGCTAAAAGCACAGCATCAATGGGACCAGACGGTGTCCCAGGCTGCGTCTTACATGAGCTCCAAGAATAACTAAACCCTCATATAAAGTCACTGTTCAATCTCAGTCTTACTACAGGATATGTTCCCAAGGAATGGCGTACAGCAACAGTGGTCCCACTCCACAAAGGTGGTGCCACAACAGACCCCAGAAACTATCGCCCTATAAGCCTGACTAGCCTGGTCTGCAAAGCTATAGAACGTATCATCATGGAAATCATAAACAAAGATATTGGGAACCTCCAGACACTGGATCCTACCTAATTCGGCTTTGTTAAGGGCAGATCTTGCCTCTTGAACCTGGTTGACTTCTTTGAAACAGTTACCAAAGCCATAGATGAAGGGAAGGTAGTCCACACAGCCTACCTGGACCTCGCAAAGGCCTTTGACACAATACCCCACTCGGGCATCATAAATAAGCTCACCAGCTTAAATATCAACCCCTATGTCACAATATGGGTTGCAAACTGGCTCAGGGATAGAACCTACATGGTCAGAATAGCAGGTGCCATGTCAGACTCTAAACCAGTTACAAGTGGTGTCCCACAAGGCTCAGTCCTGAGACCTCTCTTGTTCGGTATATATTTCTCCGAGGTACAGGCTAACATGGGTGAACTATGGCTGACCAAGTTCGCAGATGACTGCAAACTGGGTGCTATAATCGACTCTCCGACTGACACAAGCATCCTCCAAAAGGGTCTCACAGAGACAGATAACTGGTGCCAGAGCCATGGCCTAAAGCTAAATGCCAAAAAGTGCATAGTCATCCCCTTTGGAAAAAACAAAGTGCCCACAAATTACCACATAGGTGTAATCCATTAAGTACGGAAGAAGTAATTAGGGACTTGGGGACCCAAGTAGATAGCAATCTCTCCTTTGACAATCACATTGCCAAAACGGTTAGAAAGACTTTCTATATAGCCCACCTTATCATGAAAGGGTTCACATCTAGATCAAAAGAGGTCATTGTGCCCCTCTACTCATCGCTTATCAGGCCCATAATTGAGTACAATGCCCCATTTGGGATGTACCTTACCCGACACCTTCAGCAACTGGAAAGACCCCAAAAGTATCTCACCAAGAGGATCAAGGGGCTCAAACAGATGCCCTATGCAGTTCGGCTAAAGAAACTCCAGCTCTACTCAGTTGCGTACCGCCTACTCAGAGGCGATCTGTGTCTGACGTATAAAGCCATGTCCAACCCAGAATTAATGGACATGCTTCACCTCAGGAAATCTAAATCTCTTAGAGCTACACACTCCAGGGACCTGAACCTCAGCACAGAAATAAATAGGACATGCTGGAGGGACAGATTTATATCCCAGAGGCTCCCCTTACTCTGGAACAAAATCCCAATCCATGTCAGGCAGAGCCCCTCACTGACCCTCTTCAAGAGAAATCTTGATGAATGGATGGGAGATCGTAACTTTACCCCTGCAATCTCTTCTGTGTCGCTGCTTGACAGAGGTACAGTAAACAAGCCTTAAAAGGGCTACCTTCTGTGACCTACTATACAGAGGCACAGTCAACTAATCTAAAAGGGTGGCAAAAGCCAAACATACTCTGGCTAGGCTTATAAATGCCCTAGGGCAGATAGCCTAGTATCAACCTATGAACCTATTAAGAAGGTTTGTGGACTGCACTGTTGTGTCAGGACTGGTAGCTTACATCCTTCTAAATTGGGAGTTGCTGATTGAAGGCTTAGTGTTTGTTATTCTAAAGGTGTATTAGTTCTGGTTTAAGGACTTGGGTTTTGGGCCAGTTATTTTACATTAAGAAGGTGTGGTTTGCATTCATCTGGGAGGAGAGGGTAGATTCTGTCCTTCTGAGCTCGGAGTTTCTGGTTAGAGGCTTATTGTGTCTGCTTATTTGAACTGTTTCTTTCTGAAATTGGTATGCCTTGTTTGCTGTAGCATAGACTAGATTCAGATCTGCTGAATCTAGCTTTGTTTGTATAACTTGAGCACTAATCCAGGCAATCTATTTTTGGAGAAAGTTCCCCTGCACCCTAGTGACAGGAGTGTGCAGTTAGAACTTGTCTAATCGAAGACTGCTGGAATGGGGCTCAGTTTTTAGCTCTTATTAGTTAATTTTTTTAAATCAGTTTGCTCATTTGCTACTGTTATAAAAAAAAAATAAAAAATACACTTTATGCATCGCCACTTAGTTAGGGTTAAACTATTCCTGGTGCCATAAAATCTGCTCTTCAAATTTTCCCTTAGTACTAGGCAGTTTTTTAGTTTTAGCACTAACATTTGTTTCTTTGAACTCAGTATTTGTTCAGAACTCGTTGTAAGCACTAAATAAGCTGCTAATTACTACAGTACTCAACTTTCCTCACTTATCTAGAGGAAAAAAGTTTTTAGTACTTAATAAATAAGCACCTATCCAGGCATGTCTAAGGGTCAGCTCCCGGTGTTTTCTCCTGTATACCTGATGAATCTGGGGCATCTTGTGGCAATGCAGCAATTGCCTCATGTACACAGACAACCCTCTTCTCTTACCACCCAACACTACAACCTGTGAGAGATGCACTTATATAAAAAAACTGGAAGCAAAGCTCTCTTCACCCAAGACTGGACTAAACAGTCAAGAGGAGAAGGTAAACACTTGCACCACACCCCATTCATCACATAGTCCCTCAAAACCTACACCACCAAAACACACACATAGAAACACAAAACACACACCTGCATTCACGGAGGCTCTCAATAAAAATCTGCCCAAGCAACACAGCCCTCCAAAGCAGAAACACACACGACCTCCACCCCCAACACAACCCAAATGACACATAGCCCACAAACTCAGTATACCACTCAACCACAGCCCATAAGGCATAACAACATACCTACCACTCTAGTCATAGGTGACTATAGTCAGGCACACTTATGTTTCACTCACCAGGCTAAACAAGGAAAAAGTAACTGTCAGCTGCCTGTCAGGTGCCAGGATCCACCACATAATGCAAGCACTCAGGTCACTCCACAACAAGTACAAATATGATTCTGTCATTGTCCATGTTGGTGTGAATGACCTGAGATGTACCTCCCTGGACTACATGAAAAGAGACATAGAGGAGCTCTCCAATCTTGTAGCCCAGGCAGGTATGACCATAGCCCTGAGTAGCATCCTGCCATCACCCAGAATGGTACCACAGTACAAGGACAAAATGATTGACTTCATCAATTGGCTAAGCTTCTGGTTTCATTCTAAGGGGATCCAGTATCTGTCTGCCTGGGGTGACATGATCGAGACCATGATGCTTTGCCAGAGATGGCCTGCACCTGTCATTCTTGGGATTCTGGATACTGGCTAAGGCTCTTGCCACCCCTATAGTGCCTTTTTTAGGCAAGATTAAAATGACAAATTCACCACTGTAACAGGTACAAGCAAGCAACATCTGAGGGCAATGCTACTCAATGCTAGAAGTCTAAACCTCAAAATGCACTCACTCGAGGCACTCCTTAAAATGGAGAACATCAACATCTGTGCAGTGTCAGAGACCTAGTTCAAGGCTCCAGAGGGCACCCCTGTATTACCAGGCTGTAATTCATACCACACCTTTCGGCCACCTAACCTGGACCCAAACATTAAAGGCAGAGGTGTGTCCATATTTATTAAGGATACCCACATGTCCAGGCTAGTTGCTTAGCATAATGCATCCGAGATTATCCAAGTGCAACTAACTGGGCAAGACCACAATCCAAATTGTAGCTTGCTACAGATCCCCCACCATGCCCCAGGATTCCCACTTCTCATTTCTAGATACAATGGAAAATATTAGGGTACAACCCAAAACCATAATAATGGGCGATTTCAACTACCCCACCATTAACTGGGGAAAACTACTCATGTACCAACTCTTTTGCTCAACGTTTTCTGAAATTCATAAATTCCAATGCCTTGGATCAACTTATCCACACCCCCACCAGGGGCAGTAATATCCTACACCTGGTCATTACCAACATGAGTGACCGGTGTTCCACACCAAAGGTCAATTCCTCATTGGTCAGATCCGACCACAAGCTAATCACCCTAGACATCCACATCCTTTCCCCACCCCCCATTAGGGAAACTACCGTAAAAAATTTCTCCAAAGCCAACTTCACGCTTCTTAAGACAGAAGTGGCAAACTTCACGACACCCATGCAGATGAACAATAGAGGTGCGACTGCTGAATCCTACACAATTGCACTTTATAAGCACTTACACGAGTGCATGGATCGTGCTATCCCTAACAGAAATAAGATGCTATCCTCCGAAAAAATGAAGCCAATCTGCTGGTCCTCTGCCATAAACAAACTCTACAACTGAAGAAAGAAACTGTTGCAAAAAGAGTAAAATACCATTACTGGAAGAACTCCCTGGTCAGCCTCAGTAAGAAGCTGAGATCCCTCATAAAATCCTCAAAAGCTAGATATGAAAACAAAATCGCCACTGATTCTAAAGACAACCACAAAGCATTCTGTAGCTATGTCAAGAATCTCAATAGCAACACTCAGATCTGCTCTGAGTTACAGCACAATGGCACTAAATATACAGAACCAACTGATATTGCCAACAACCTGGCAGATAGGTTCAGTGCTAACTTTACCCCCCTCTCACCCCCTAAAGGGCCCATCTCTATACTGGAAGAATGCAAAGTCCCTGTAATCACAGCTGCACATGTAAAAACCACAGTTTCCAAAGCCAAGAACACAGCATCCATGGGACCTGACAACATCCCAGGCTGCATTCTATATGAAACTACAGAGTGAACTGGCACCCCACCTAAGTACCATGTTCAATCATAGCCTCACCACAGGCTTTGTGCCCACTGAATGGTGCACAGCAATGGTTATCCCACTCCATGAAGGGGGAGTCACCACGGACCCTGGGAACTAACGCCCAATTAGACTGACGAGCCTGGTCTGCAAGGCCATGGAACGTATCATCATGGAACTTATAAACAAAGACATTGGTAGTCTCCAAACTCTGGACTCCACCCAGTTCAGGTTTGTAAAAGGCAGATCATGTCTCCTAAACCTGACAGACTTCTTTGAAGCAGTCACCAAAGCCGTAGACGAGGGTAAGGTGGTTCACACAGCCTATCTAGATCTTGCCAAGTCTTTTGACACCATCCCCCACTCTGGAATTATAGATAAACTCACTAAACTAGGTATAAATCCCTATGTCACAAGATGGGTTGCCAACTGGCTCACTGACAGAACCCACACTGTGAAAGTAGCAGACTCCAAATCTGACTTCAGACCAGTGACAAGTGGAGTACCACAGGGTTCAGTCCTGGGTCCTCTCCTGTTTGGTATTTACTTCTATGAAGTACAGGCTAACACAGACAGTCTTTGGCTAACAAAGTTCACAGATGACTGCAAACTAGGAGTCATAATCGAAACTCCTAACAATGTGGACATCCTACAAAAGGGCCTTACTGAGACAGATGCCTGGTGTCAAAGCCATGGCCTGAAGCTCAATGCCAAAAGTGCGTTGTCATCCCCTTTGGTAAAAACTCTGTACCCATGAACTATCACATAGGCGGTAGTAAACGTAACAGCGAAAGTGGGACACAGGTGAACAGTAGTCTCCCCTTTGGTAATCATATCGCCACTGTAGTCAGGAAATCCTTCTATGTGGCACACCTCAACACAAAAGGTTTCTTATCCAGGAAAAAAGAGGTCATTGTTCCCCTCTACTCATCACTCATTAGACCCATTATAGAGTACAACACCCCTTTTGCTGTGTACCTCACAAGCCATCTACAAAAACTGGAAAGACCACAGAAATACCTCATAAAGAGGATTACCAGCCTCAAACAGATGCCCTATGCAGACCGTCTCAAAAATCTCCAGCTTTGCTCTGTCGCATATCACCTAATCAGAGGCAATTTCTGCCTAACATACAACGTTATGTCAAACTCAAAGCTGTTGGACATGCTCCACTTAAACAAATCCCAATCCCTCCGAGCTACACGCTCTAGGGACCTAAACCTTGTCACCACAATAAACAGAACATGCTGGAAGGATGGATTTCTGTCCCAGAGATTTCCCATACTCTGGAACAAACTACCTATCTATATCAAACAAAGCTCCTCATTAGCACTCTTCAAGAAAAATCTTGATGATTGGGTGGGAAATAGGAAATTCACCCCGGGGATAGCTTCTGTGGCTCTGCTCGACAGTGGCACAGGAAAATAATTTTCTTGGGTAGCGAAAGACAGGGTACCTTTTTGGCTAGGCTTATATAGGCCCTACGGCCAATAGCCTAGTACCTACCTATGAACCTATGAACCTATATGTAAAAGGCTGTTCTACAGAGTAGTTGTGGCATTAGTAAACATGTATATGTAAGAGGCTGTTCTCACTGATGGTAGTCACGGATGTGAGCAGTGACACCCTTGGTGCTGCCATTTCATCTATCCATGCTATCACACACTGCCCAACACAACACTGAAATAGTGAAACTCTAATGTGTAGGTAGAGGCACCAGCTGGAGATAGCTGAGATGTGTCACCATTATATGCAGGCCTGTGGGTTGCAGAGAGTACCCATTCCTGTGAACACCAAGGTACATATGACAATGATAATATTAGTTATGTGGACCTTTCAGTGACCAGTGGTAGATATACTGACTGTATCCCAGGTGTCTGCCGTAAAGATACTCCACCAGTTTCCTGATGCAATGCTAAAGCATGAGTAGCTTCCATGGACAACAGACGAGAAACATAACACCATTTGGGGCATTTTATGGTATAACTCATTCTCTGAAGTGCTAGGAGCCACTAACTGCACACACATTCTAATAAAGGCCCCAACTGAGGAACAAGGGCAATAATATATCATCTGTAAGGGGTTCCACTTCATCAACTGCCAGGTGGTCTGCAGTATGCAATGTATAACATACAGTGTGCCAGCAGGCCACCCAGGCAGTGCCAATGCCTCTGATATCTGGCACAAGTGTGGTTTATAACAGTAGTTTGTGTGGGTTGAGTTTCCACAGGGCTGTCTTATTGGCAGTGTCGGATATAGTCTGGAGTCATGGCTAATGGTACAAATTAGAAACCTAAAGACCATAACAAAGAATATATGTAGCACCACCATGTCACCGACCTACGTTATTGTTAAACATGTGTTTGGTCTGCTAAAGGCCCACTTCCTCTGTCTTGATGGTGATGCTGGTACATTGCAGTTTGACCCTGGAGCATAAAGTAAAATCTTACAAGTGTGTGCAATGTTATATGTTATTCCACTAACAGAAACAGTGGGGGAGAGATATTCAGGAGGAGGAAATACCAGATTCAATGGCAGAGGAGGTGTTAGATGAGAAGTTTATGGAGCAGCTGGTTGCAGGGGGTGAGCGTGTGATGTGAAAGCAGGCATGGTATGCTGTGGAACTAGGTAAGAAGCAGAATCTGGCTGATATCAATGGGCCACAATAAATATGACATATAACAGCACATGGGATGTACTATACCATGCATGGACTGACCACACTGTGCATCAGATTCAGGTTACCCAGTTAATGTAGTACTGAGGGAAAGGCACAGTTGTCATCATATTGTCAGGTGTGAAGGGCCACAATGCCAGGTGCCAACAATGGCCTGAGTGTGCATATGGGAGGGGGGATTAATTATGTGTGGGACTGTGTCAGCCTTGAATAGATAGTAGACTGTGAAGGGGGGTGGCAAATCCTATTTGTAATGAATAGTGCTGGGTGATTCTGATGTGTGTGTGTGTGTGTGTGTGTGTGTGTGTGTGTGTGTGTGTGTGTGTGTGTGTGTGTGTGTGTGTGTGTGTGTCTGTGTGTGTGTATGTGTCTGTGTGCATGCATGTGCCTGTCTGTGTTCCTGTGTGTGTGCGTGCGTGTTTGTGGAAACAGGTCCAGTAGACGAGTCCTGTCCCAGGAAAGTCATAGGCATGATCCTCAGTCGACACAGATAAGGGAGTGCTCCATAAGAACAAAGGCCAGGATGTACTGTAGATGGTCTCAGCATTTTCATATACATCCATGCTATCCCATAGTGCACTCAACACTGTATGGTTGTGGGGAGGTAGTGGCACTGTAGGTCCTTGATGGTGCCCTCCCCCTCCCACTGTAGGCTTTCCCACCACAATGTACAGATTCACTAGACTGCCTTTTCTTTATCCTCATACATGAGCTGCACTAATTTTACCAAAGTTTCTGGGACCTCAAACCACCACAGGCCTTCCCAAATCAGCTTTCTTGGGACCATCTCATAAGATTTCTCTTAGTCTCTTCTCTAGCTTCTTCTCAACTATCTGTCTCACTGTAAACATCAGGTTAGTTGTGCTGTATCCTGATCTGAATCATAACTGCTCATCTTCCATCTTACTTTCTACTACTGTACATATTCGATTACTAATTATCCTCTCCAGCATTTTCATGCAGTGTGACAGGAGTTTAATAACTCTATCCAGCCTTCACCTTCCTGATCATATCTGTAGTAACATTATCTGAGCCTGCTGCCTTCCTTGACTTCATTTTCCTTAGTGATTTTCTCACTTCTTCTAAAGTGGGCTCCTTTTATTCTTCTTTCATCTTAGGCAATGTCTGAAGCAGTACAAATTTTGCAGGGATTTCTTTACTCAGAAGCTGCTGAAAGTACTCCTTCCATCTGCCTTAGATGTCCTGTTGAGTGATGAGCAGATTGTGGCTGGCATCCCTTATGAAGGGTGTCTGATGACTTATTTATCTTTCTGTCTTTGCCTTACAACCTGATAGAGTTTCTCTGTGCCATCTGCTGAGACCCTTTCCAGAAGCCGGTAAATTGCCACAGATACTTTATTGCATGCCTGAGCAATCATGTCAGTGACCTTTATACAGACTTAATACATCTGCTCAGGCAATCATGTCAGTGACTTTAATACAGACTTAATACATCTGATTTTGTTTACTCATAGCATTGATCTCCTGAATAAGGTCCCACCAGACAATCACATGGAAAGCCTGGTCAGTTCTGTCTTGCCAGAGCAGCTGCCAGCCATGCTAATGGACGGCCTGCAGCAGAAAGTCATTCTCTGTCTGGAGGAATTTATCTTTTCAGTGAGGAGGTAGTGGCATGCCAGGTATCAGAACCTATAATATAAAAGACATGCATAATATAAAAGGCATGCATTTCAGGTGGTGGCAGGTCTTACACACTATATCATTCCTCAGCAACATACAAAACTACCAGTGCTGACAAGACCCTTGCTTTGTGGCAGAAATGATGTGGGACTACTTACGAGTACAGGTGCCATCTGTGTAGTTGCAATGGCTATGTTATGTTTCTGGACGTTGCATTGATATGGGGCAGGGGTTTACATTTACATTACCCTGAGCAGAAAACTTGCAGAAACATAGTTGCATCTGGCACATCTCATGTTTTCCATATGTCCATGGTCCACACAGCCAACCATAATATATGCATAAAAACTGAGGGGGGTTACAAGTGTAGTGAAATGCATCCTGTTACTCTTCAAATCTATGGAAGTGCAATAGGCCCAGCAGAGGACTTCCCTGACAATAGAATACAATACACCATGCCTGTCAAGTGCAGTATGTCTACCCTCACAGTGTACTCATCTGATATAGCGTATCTAGGTTGGGGCAAGAAGGGCCACTGCCCCAGGCATAAAGTGTTGCGGCGAGAGGGGCAGTTTCCCCAGGCACAAACTGTTGGGGGCACAATCAGCATATCCTGATCTCTCTTTAATGCAGTACCATCTTTTAAAAGCCTGTCTAGCATTTGCTGTCAAATCTGAACACTATAGTGCTCCATGTGTAGTCTAAACTGTAGCAACTGCTTGCAAGCAATTTGCTACAATTTAAAAGTAAGAAAGAAAAAACAAAATTCTAACTAAAGCCTGAGCTCTATAGCATTCTGTACAGGCAGGGTATAAACTGTAATAATGGCTTGATATGTTTTTAGCAGTTAGTTTGCTACAGTTTAAAGTGATTTTTTTTTAAACTAAAACATAATCACCATAATGCTCTGTGCAGGTGGGGTATAAATTCTAGCAACTGTTTGCTACAGTTAAAAGAAGACATTGTTATTTATTTATTTTTTTAATAAAATAAGTTGAGGGTTAGGAGCAGGATACAGAAACGAGACCTGAATGCTGGGGCAGGAGGGAGTCATGTCATGCATCTAGCCACCTGGTTGTTTTGCTAGTAGAAGGAACATTTTTTTTTTGTTCTACAATGCTTCAGTGGAACAACTGGGGGGGGCATAGATATAACTGCAATAAGCTGATCACTTACAATGTAGATGATCAACTAATTACACTAGTGCTTTTTTTTTTTTTATTTTTGCTCTGAGCAGAGGGGGCACTGGAATACTACCAGCCCAGGGCACTGTTTGAACCAGCTACACTTCTGCTGGTTGGTATATGACTCCTGAGAGTAAAGTATGTGCAGTTTAAACATAGGCTGGGTCCTATGCCAGGATATCCCTTAGGACATTATACAATCCCCTACTATTATTCATGCAAAACCAAGTGAAGCAATAGCAGGCCAGCATTCTTACTCACTGTTACTGTTACCCCCTACCCTTTGACTACTACTTTACACACAATCTTTCCTTCATCTGCAATCCATAGGAGGAGTAATTATAAAAGGTGCATAGACCTACCAGTAACACAGTCACACCATGAAATGATGTGGAGTACAAGGTCCACCCCATGTGCACTTTTGGACTGCATAGGTGTATTTTTTCTCCACAGTATCAAACATACAGCTAATACATCAGTACCACCAACATACAAGCATGCAATACTTAAAGGGTTCACACATTACACTACACACTTGACATATGTAACCCTCTCTTACAGGACACCATAGCATTTATTGCAGCATATTGAAATTAGCATGAAACATAACACCTCCCAGCACTTGCATATCAAGAGTGGGTGGGACAAGCAGCCCCTGGCGTACACCTGGGTGTATCCCTCTCACATATTACAAACATAAACAAACCTTATTGTTTTGCAGGGGAAATCATTACATTATATCACATCCAAATTTCCTGCCATGGCATTAACCCTTACCACTGATCACAGACCCCCACACAGTATGCCCCATGTTGTCAGTTACACCCATTAGATTAAACCCCCTACACCAACAGTGTCATGTAGTTCCTCGAACTACACATATGTAAAGTTTTTCTACTACACAGAGTAAAAATAATACCAATCTCCAGTCAATTACCTCTCTTGCTGCTTACAGAGTTTCAGATTTGTGTTAGTGCTACAGATTTCTGTGAGACAAATGTTTTGTGCATAGTGAGTGCAACAATGGCTGTGGCTGCTTTTTTTCTCACAATTTTGTGGCTTTTAGCACAGTCATTATACTATTCAGCCAATTTTTGAATGAATATTTCTGAACTGTACTTTTATCTCTTTGCACACTACACCTGTTACTCTAGTAATTTCCTTCATCATCATGCACTCACATTAGTACTGTGAAATGCTTTGTACATGCACAGGAGAGTTAATTGCCCAAGCTGGCACATGGGGAAAATCTGAACGGCAGACACCATAGTATCTATTGCAGCGTATTGGATTTACTATCAAACATAGCACCTCCCAAGACTTGCATATCAAAATGGAAATCTGTGTAGGCACTATGCTGCTGTTACACTCATTACATGACATTGTTCACACCTTGTAACGCACTGTATTTTCTCCCTGTACAATAGTGACATGATACCTACCTTCATTACTGATGATTTCTTGTCTGCGTTTGATAAAGCTGGCAGCATTATGTGCATGTTGGGCTGCATTCATACTAACACTGTCCCAGTTCACTTGGCAGGTTTTTCTCCTTGTCCCATACAACATACCAAAAGGGCATTCCTACACACAGACACCCATAACCAATAACATATGACATCACCATCTTGACCTTTCTACATCCAGTAGGGAGTTTTGAGCTTCTTAACTTAGCAGTATCAGCCCTCATGTAGCAGCATACCTAGCAGCTGTTTAGTCCACCTGTAGGCACCTGTGAGCGTGATCATTAAACATAGTCAGGATAGAAATGTATGTTTGCATGTGTGTGTGTGTGTGTGTCTCTCTCTCTGTTTCTCTTACACCCTTTTTATTGCTCTCCATCTCTTATATTTTTGATTTTTGCTTTTTTACTTCTAGACATTTATGTTACTATTTTGTGATTTTGTGCAGCAGCTACCTCAGCCATGCCTGTGGTGCTTTAGTGGTTCTCACTCCACAATTGGAGCTATCCATCTGCCTCCAGGCCTACCTCTCCATTGGGTGAAAGAGGTCCTAAAGTGGGGGCTGAGTTGGGAGTGTGCTCAGTAGGCTATGATGGCCATTCACCAGACAGGAAAACTATAATTTCCTCTAGTGATGCTGACAGGGGGCCATAGTTCATCACCTGGTGGGAGTTGAAAGAGGTGATGGGAGAGTTCACATACAGGTGGCTTGAAGCCTTTATCGGCTGCCTAGAGTGGGTCTTTGTACAGCTAACAGAGTCACACTGCTTCCAGGCACTACCTTGTCCACCATTTGAGGAAAGGCCTATTGGGGAGAGCTGTCACAGTGAAAACTGCTCTCTTCCTGGCTTTAGCCGAGGCAGATAGGTCAGGAGCTAGGTAGTCATCCTATCCCCCATCCTGGTATTACCTTTCTTTGTGTGCCACCTCAATCCATCACTTGTTGTCCAATTTTCCCCATTACCACTTGTCCACCCTCTGTCTGCATGCCAATATATCAAATCTATCATCAACCTCCCCTTTGTGTTAGCAACTCCCCAGCTGGTCTTTGTATTTTGTTTGCTTGTGTGACCTGCAACCCTGCTTCCATACCTCTCTTCTCATTCCATCCCCTGCCTCCCCCTTATCTCCATCCCTATCTACCCTTCTTAAAGAAATGGGAACAAGTCCCAAAAAAGTATACCCTCCCCCCCTTCCATCTCCTCCATTTATCCTTCCTTTTACCTTTATGTATGTTCATCTACTTGCTCTACCCCCTTTCTGATGTTCCTATACTCCTCGATTTTCCCCCCATTTATATAGAAAAAAGGTATAAAAACATGGATTTGAGCCACTTATTGTGGCTCCCAGACATTATTTGCAGTCATTAAGTTGCGTTTGAGCTTGTGCATGAGCTTACTCGCTTACATGCTACATACTCGATACTTGCATTCAGGGAAGCTGTAGGTTCAATCACAAACAAAACTATCTCCCCACCAGAATTTTTATTTCATTTCCATAAGTGGATTTGTTAATTAATCAATGCTTGGGTTACCAGATTCATACTTTTTAATTGATAATTGCCTTCTAGCTATATTGTGCCTGTTGACATCTCCACTGTAGCCCTTGTGAAGTTGCAGCAGGCATGTCTGAATCCAAAGGATTTGTCTTTAATTTAAGGTTGAAATTGGGGGCTCATTGGAAATATTTTCAGGTAAATATGCTACTTTAAAAGAAGAAACATTATTGAAAGGATTTTCAGCCATCTATATTAACCCCCAAAATGTTACATGGCTATTCAGTTTAAAACTTAGCTCTAGACTTTCTTTTATTGATAAAGTTATGAAAAAGGTGATTTACTCACATCTTGATTGTGTTTCACATGAGTAGTGACTTCAAGATCTGTTCTAGTCTGATTTTCACACTATGCATGGGTCTTGAACGATTACTTAATTGTGAAGGTTCATTAACATTATTCTATATTGGTTCTCTTTGACCTCAGTACAACATTTATGTAGTGGACCAGGACAGTTTTTTTATTATTTACAGACATATTGTTGGGTCACTAGTACTAGTCTTAAATAAGTTGCCTTATACTTTTCAGGACATGGTCATCAGTAAGGATCTGTGATGAATACCTCATTCCCCTGGGTCTAGGTCCTTTATTATTATCCATTTATAAGCTTCCATGTTGAAGAACCAATTGGGGAGCAGTCTTCAGTCTTGTTAGCATAATGATAATACCCATCTTTACCTGTACTACTTTAAGGATAAGATGTCTTCTGCAGATTTATCTGACAAAGATTTGGAATGTATTCAAACTCGTCTGCCTTGTGATTGGTGAAGCTCAGCACTTTCAAAAAAAGTGGCCTTGGTATTCAAACCACTTTAAAGTATTCCAACTGCCTTACTTGAAAGCTATATTGGGGATAAGCTAGAATT
The DNA here is from genome assembly GCF_019279795.1 of Protopterus annectens. Taxonomy (NCBI): domain Eukaryota; kingdom Metazoa; phylum Chordata; order Ceratodontiformes; family Protopteridae; genus Protopterus; species Protopterus annectens. Next base: position 1,398,660,826 of record NC_056739.1, on the reverse strand, counting down.
CATGAATAAGGTGGAACATATTGGAATGGTTTTAGATGGCTAACTGACACTTGGTGACCAAAAATTTTGACGACATTAAACATCCTATCCTCCCACAAAAGCTTTCTGTTATGCATGCCTTCATCTTCTGCTTGATTGCTATAACTGTCTGAACCTAGGACTTCTTAGCACATTAGCAGACATATGCTGTGAATGTTATGGAAAGGAGATTTATCTTAAATATGACACCATGTTACCTTGTGTAATAGATTTAGATTCACCTTTGCAGTCTCTGATTTATCCAGTTGCTTTTAGAAAGCTTTTAGAAAGCTACCCATGTCACATCATAACTTTTTATTTGAGTTGATAAGTTTATAAAATAACTGCTGTAGTTTTAAGCCTTAATGAATGCATTTTTTGATTGCATTATATTGCTTATAAATTGAGAACACATCAGTCTAACACTTCAGATTCCTCTAGAAGGCCTCCTGCCAAAAGTGCTATGGAATAAAATAATTATTCTGAACTAGCAGCTTGATGTGTGTTTTGGATGACTTTTGATGTTACGTAATTGCCTAAAGTTTCTCGTTCCCTAGGGCTGTTAGGAGAATTTCTAGTATCTGGAGTCATAGGGCACATATTTTTTGTTATCAGGCATCGCATCTTTGGATCTTCCTTACTAATGGCAGAGAGAGTCCCCATACTGGCTGTATTGTTTTTTTGACATCCGTGAAAATCCACCGAAATACAGTGTATTGTAATTAAGTACTATAATTATATTACTATTTCTCAACTATTTCATGTATATTTTGCTGAGTTGCTGTATTTAATATGCCTCATATGTTTTACGTATTTATTGTATCAGCACCTGGCTACTGGCACCATGATAAACTTAAATTTGAACTTCAGACTGTTGGCAGTTCTGCACAGTCTTCCTGGTTATGGTCTTTAGTGGTAGCTTTGTGAACCTCTTAAGCTCCTAGATGACAGCAGAATTTGGGTTAGGCATGGAAAGCATGCATTCACTTAAAACAGTATACCTCTCAGCTGTACAGATTTTTGAAGAATGTCCAGATTTTTGCCTCATATTTTTAGTCTGTTTTTCTGGCAAATTAGTGGCAAATCATTACAGTCAGAAGATAGAAAATACTGACAAACATTTGAGTTTCAGGCTTCATAGTTCATACCCTTCACAAAATTAATGCTAATGCAAAACCTAATATTCTGTCAACTTTCCAAGTTTATAAGCAGCAATATTTAAAAATTATCCCTATTTTTGGGCCTTTTTCCCACTTTTATTTATGGCTTTGTCTATATTTCTTGCTCTAAGAGGTTGAGAGGTATGATTGGGTGGCATTTTGCAGTATTTGCCTCATGCACTTGCTGTGGAGAATCACTGAGAAGCATTGTTATTACTGTGTGGAACAGAGATACATCATTTCACAGGGTCAGTCCCTAAGCTGAACTTTGTGTTGTATTTTGGGATCATTCCACAGCTCTCTGCAGTTTGTCTTCTGCTGAGATAGCCTCTAGGCTGTCACCACAATCTAAAGGCTACTATTAGTGTTACAGATGTTTTTCTTGCTCTTTCTATCTCAAAGACTGTAAATGTCCCATACAGTGTGAGGAAAAGGCTGTGCCTGTTACATATGGTTGAGTGGAGCCAACATCAATATGGCAGGACACCTGAAGAAGTAAAGTCTTGTTTTTCTGTGCTGTCTGTTCAGCATGATCCCCTGTTAGATTCTAACAGTATAGAAGTTTATACTGTTCCTGTGTGCAAACATAATTTGTCTGACAGTATGCTGGACAGAGAGTGGAAGCACAGCAGTGTGAAGCTAGATTGGCAGGATGATCACTTGGTTTACTAGAACGCTAAATGTTTGTACTTGGCACAGGCAAGATACTGCTTATCATTTGTTAACCGGGAAAGTCTGACTTGGAACAAAGCCAATTTTCAGTGGAGGCCCAGGGAGAAACACTCTAGGCACATGTCTTTGTAACATGGGAGGAAACCAGAGCACCTGGAGGAAACCTGCACAAATGCAGGAAGGACATGCAGACTCCACACAGAAGGCACTCCAGGCACGAATTGAAATGGAAAACCTCTTGCTGTGAGGCAACAACGCTACCGCTGCACCATTGCACCATCCAATAATTTATCTTGAGCCTTTTTTTTGTATTCAGGATCATAGATTGCAGTCCCTGTGGAACACTTTAGTTTTCTTTGAGCTGGTTATGTTGGGTAAGAAACTGAATGGTAGTGGGGTTTTAATCTACTAAAACAGATTTTTGGCAAGTGTGGTTCAGACAGGTACTATGAGTTAAAGGTAAAGGACTAACTTTGGACAAGGTGGTAATACACTAGCTCATTCAAGGAGTGAGAGATAAAATGTTCATCCATATCTGTATTTGATCTTTCCTACGTTTCTGGTAAGTGATTTTTAATGCTGAATTACAAGAAAGAAGACGGAGAAAGGTTTGTAAGAATGAACTCTTTGTGATGTAATTATTACATGCTATATCCTTTCAAGATGTTTTTTCATCTTTTGTGCAGGTCCACTATGTTTTGCATACCTTTATTAATTATTATTTTTAATGAAAGTGTTGTTACTTTTTCAGGCTAGGTTGGCACCTTTTCCTTTGTGTGATTCTGCTTCAGAGCTAACAGATGTTAATTCTGACAGAAATTCTGGATTTTAGAAATAATATTTATCCACAGTGTTTAGAAGTTACCTTGAGCTCAAAAGCAGTTTTTCATAAGATGTATGTTAGCAGTAGTAAACAAGAGGGGTATGTCCCATTTCTTTGCTATCTAGTCTTGACAGGGCTCCGGTTTATTTATTTACTTATTCTTTCATTTATTTATTTATTTAGCAAGATAAGAGGGGTGTTGCTTGGACTGGTTCTGTTGTTATGCTTTGGACTGTGTAACAAATTCTGACTTTACAGTGCCAGCCTTAGCAACTGTGAGGCCCAATTTAGACCATTTTGGTGGGCCTCTTAGCTGACCCCCAGTCTACTATCACACCACTCCCACCACTTGATGACTTTTTGGAGTTAGGTATATTTAAGATTAGGTAATGATAAATGAGAAATATAAAAATTGCGTTTATATTATTAAAGTTATATTATATTATGAAATTATTATATTATTATATAGCGTATATTTTATATTTCAGTTTGGGAATCATGAATATATGCTATTCTTATGGCATAAATATATAAATGTGTTTATATTACTAAATTTATATTATATTATTAAATTATTATATTATATTATTATATACTTTATATTTTGTAATAAAAGCATATTAAAACAGAAGTAATCTACTGAAATCCTGGATTACCTCTAAATCCAACATCTCCTGTAGTTCCTCTGTCTCTCTGTCTGCTTAACTCCCTCAGGTACACTATAAGGAACCTGTTTGGATTGGCCTCTGAGATCCTGTGTCTGCACAGTTCTTCATTAGATGGGTGCCCCTTATAGTGCCCTGATTTCATGAAGCTGGACAGCAGATAACTGCACGTTTCCTCCCTGCCTCTTCTCTGCTCCTTTTTTTTTCTTTCTTTTCTGACCCCATCCTTTCCTTTCTTCCCCTCATGTGCCTCATGACATACTCTCCCTCATTTGCCATGCCCAGCATTTGTATATTTTGTAAATATATTGTTCCTTGTACATTATTTTTCTGTAGAAACATTATAGCAGTGTAAAAGTGCTTGTCTTACCTGTTTTATTGATTTAATTTTTGTATCGTGTCTACTTGTGGTTATTTTCATTAATCTGTTTACCATCTTGACTCACACCTCTCTACATGTTTGCTCCTACATTACCACTGTTGTACTGATATAGACTGTTGTTTTTTATCATATTTCAGCCATGCTGAACCTGAAAATGGTTTAAATGGATCAATGTTCATCCTTGGTTAACAAATTTTAAATAAACCATGTTTGTAAGCTAAGTACTCTACAGACTCCAGTGTCTATGGGAGGTGCGGTAGACAACACCAAGGAGACCATACTGCTAAGAAGCAGGCTCGTTTTGAAACAAGTAACTTAGTAAAATCTCGTCATAATCCCCAGATCTTGACTCTCATGCTCAATGTCCTCAGATGCCAGGAAATACTGGACAGATGAGTCAGCGGGTCTGCGCTTAATGTTTGTGGAAAGACTGGGGTCCCAAAAAGATAACAAAAGTTTTCTAATCTCCACTTTACATCCTAATTTCATATTATCCCATTATTCCTTCATGGGATTCCAGTTACCTCCTGCACTCACTCTGAATGGCTAGTCAGTGTGTTTCCACAAAACCACATAAACTGTTGAGCATTCTTAGAATGCTCAGCAATAATAAAAGCAATTATCCCAGATCTCTCTTTCTAAATTGAATTCCTTATGCATGAACCCACTTATACCTATTTCTGAAAGTTAATTTTTTTATTTAATTATTTGTTAAACTGGAAAAGTGGACTTGTGCTTGAAGATCTTTTCCACTAATATGTAAAGTCACAAAGGCAGCAATAAAGAGCATGCAGGCATAATTTAGAGTAGTCGCTAAGCATCATATTTTGGCAGGTGAGAGGAAATCAGAAAGGCTTAAGGAAACCTATGGGGATGTAGGGAGAACCGCAAGTTTGTTCATAGTTCCATTATACACTCCCCAAAAAACTTCTGTACAGTCCATGCTCACCATTTGCTAGCTTTAAGTTTCTGCTTGCTCCAGTGTTGTATCATGCAAGCATGGGACTGTAACCCCCGTACTTATGTACAGTACATCAAAAAACACAGAAGAATAGCAACAATGCAGAGGAACCCTATTGTGCCATTATGCAAAGACATTATTTCAGAAAGGTAAGTAATTTCTTTCTTAAAGAATGTCATTATATAATAGCAATAACCCATGAGTGGGTGTGGGCATATCAGGATTTACCCATGGTTGCCTTTAATTACTCAGGCTTTGCCCTCATGATCAAACCACACTAGCCATGGGTAAATCCTGATATACCCACATCCACTCATAGATATTGTTTAAATGATTAATAACTTTCTGAGGCTTTGACGTACATATCCCATAATGGATTGAAACTGTGTATTATACAACATTGAAGTCTTCTCCCAAAATTAAAGGCCATTGTTTTTATTAAATAGAAAAAAGTTACGAAAAAGTAGATTGAATAAGGAGTCAAAGAAAGTGGGGCTGTCCTCATACATGCCACATAAACAAGTTAAAACAGTAAGGCCTGGGGGGAACATGAGTTGCTGTAACCCACCTCCTGATGTCATCATGAAGGTGTCTGTCTAACAAGCAGATCAGGCTGTCGCATGGTAAAAGAAATCCCTTGTAGTATCTCACTATACACTCTTAATTATTTGCTCTTTCCATTTGTTAAAAATACAGCATCCATGTCTCTCTGATACGTATAATCCCTTCAAAAGCTGTGTCAACATCAGTTGTAATAAAGAGTTTAACCCGTGGTTATTAATACAAAAAAAAAAAATCATGCCTACCACTGTAGTGAAGAACAGTAGTCCAACTCAACATTACCAAAATAAGAATTTCCATTTAAATGATGTGTAGAAATGTAACAAAATTGGGGCAATTGTAGTATCGCCTCAGTCCCCCCCATCCTAGTAAATACTGAAGAAAGCGCATACCTTCAACTTATTAAATTTAACAAACTATATGAATTAAAGAGTGAGAAGATGCTAACACATTTATTGGTGATGTAAACATCAGGGAGATAAATCTGTCCTTAATATAGCAATCACTTTGGTTCTGATATGAATTGCTATTTGTAACTATTACTATCTTAGCTGTATCTCACAGTTAACACACCAATCATGATAGGTCTCTTAATCATGGGACCATAACTGTAGGAACACTGTTCACTGGATCTTTAACAGCTTGAGGAATAGAAAATCAGTGGAGTATCTCCTTTCCTGTAGTTGTTTTCTACAGGAATGTTTTTCTGTGGCTTGGAGACTCCAGAGAGCATATTGTCTGAAGATCATTTTCACTTACCTGATAAAGGAGCCATGTGTTGTTTGTCACTGTCCTGTAGATGTTTACTTAGAGATGTTTACTTAAAGATTTGGGTAGAGACCCCTGCGGTTCTGTTGGGTTGTCATCCTTAACGTGAAGGGAAATGTAGTCTTTAGGACTTGAAATAAATGTCTTCCAACTTATTTCTTAACTTGAGGACAAAGCTGTCAAGATATTGTAGGACACTGCTGGAGCTGACAGGACTTGACGGCTGTAAAGAATTTGATAGTTTACTTGTAACAAATCAATTGTAAGCTTATTATTTGGTTGCATGCATATGGTAAATGAAACCTGGTCAGAAACTGGATAAGACAGCGAAGAGATTCAGAGATAGACTGACAGCATATTATATTATGATACTATAAGCAATTTCAGTGAATCTTGGAGTTAAAGCTTTTTTGTTGAGGGCCATCCCTAAACTTAAATATACCTATTCTGAAGTACCTTTGCAGGGTTGCACTCACATAATATGGTGTTGATTTACTGACAGGTTCCTGAAGGTGTAAAGATACTTAACTCTTTCTTTTCAGAAAGGCAAAATAGCAGAAAATAATCAGAAATTGGTGTTAAAGTAAAATAATTTATATATTAGACATTTGCTCTTTACAAGGTCCTATAGAGACCATTGATGCTTTTATTACTGAGTTGATTAATAAAGTCATAGACTGTAAATTTTGGAGAGATACCAGATTCTCTAATACGAGAAAGAATAGTTTATGGTAATAATGAAAAATGAGGCAGGCTAGTAACAAATGCAGATCTGACCTTATCAATTGATAAGGATGTGTTTGGGGAAGTAGAACTACTGTTGTAAAGTTAAAATAATGAAATAAAAAGGTGTGTAAAACAGCATGAATCAAATAATAAGACAAGAAGGAGAGATGAAGATACACACAGGTGGATTATATCTTATGTAGAAGGGCCAATCCGAAGGAGATTGGAGACTGTAAAGTGGTGGCGGGGAAAGTGTAGTTAGGCAGCATAGGATGGTGGTTTGTAGGATGACATTGGTGATCAAGAAGAGGAGGATGAGTGTGAGGGCAGCACCAAGGATCAAATGGTGGAAATTGAAAAAGGCTAATTGTGAGGTGATGTTCAGGGAAGAGTTAAGACAGGCACTGGGTGGCAGTGAAGAGTTACCGCATAGCTGGGTAACTACAGCAGAGCTAGTAAGAGAGATGGCTAGAAGGGTGCTTGATGTGACATCTGGAAAGAGGAAGAAGGACAAGGAGACCTGGTGGTGGAATGAAGAAGTACAGGAGAGTATACAGAGAAAGAGGTTGGCGAAGAAGAAGTGGGATTGTCAAAGAGATGAAGAAAGTAGACAAGAGTTAAAGGAGTTGAGGTGCATGGCAAAGAGAGAGGTGGCGAAGGCTAAGGATAAGGCGTATGAAGAGTTGTATACAAGGTTGGACACTAAGGAGGGAGAAAAGGACCTGTACCGATTGGCTAGACAGAGGGACCGAGCTAGTAAAGATGTGCAGCAGGTAAGGGTGATAAAGGATAATGAGGGAAATGTACTCACAAGCGAGGAGAGTGTGTTGAGAAGATGGAAAGAGTACTTTGAGGGGTTGATGAATGAAGAGAATGAGAGGGAGAGAAGGTTGGATGATGTGCGGATAGTGAATCATGAAGTGCAGTGGATTAGCAAGGAGGAAGTAAGGATAGCTATGAAGAGGATAAAGAACGGAAAGGCTGTTGGTCCAGATGACATACCTGTGGAAGCATGGAGATGTTTAGGTAAAATGGCAGTGGAGTTTTTAACTAGATTGTTTAATGAAGTCTTGGAAAGTGTGAGGATGCCTGAGGAATGGAGAAAAAGTGTTTTGGTACCAATTTTTAAGAATAAGGGTGATGTGCAGAGCTGTAGTAACTACAGAGGGATTAAACTGATCAGTCACAGCATGAAGTTATGGGAAAGAGTAGTGGAAGCTAGGTTAAGAAGGGAGGTGATGATTAGTGATCAGCAGTATGGTTTCATGCCAGGAAAGAGCACTACAGATGCGATGTTTGCTCTGAGAGTGTTGATGGAGAAGTACAGAGAAGGTCAGAAGGAGTTGCATTGTGTCTTTGTGGATTTAGAGAAAGCATATGACAGGGTGCCTAGAGAGGAGTTGTGGTATTGTATGAGGAAGTCGGGAGTGTCAGAGAAGTATGTAAGAGTGGTACAGGATATGTACGAGGGTAGTGTGACAGCGGTGAGGTCTGCGGTGGGAGTGATGGATGCGTTTAAGGTGGAGGTGGGATTACATCAAGGATCAGCTCTGAGCCCTTTCTTATTTGCAATGGTGATGAACAGGTTAACAGACGAGATCAGACAGGACTCCCCGTGGACTATTATGTTTGCAGATGACATTGTGATCTGTAGTGAGAGTACGGAACAGGTGGAGGAGACCCTGGAGAGGTGGAGATATGCTCTAGAGAGAAGAGGAATGAAGGTCAGCAGGACTAAAACAGAATATATGTGTGTGAATGAGAGGGAGGATAGAGGAATGGTGAGGATGCAGGGAGTAGAGGTGGCGAAGGTGAATGAGTTTAAGTACTTGGGATCAACAGTTCAGAGTAATGGTGAGTGTGGAAGAGAGGTTAAGAAGAGAGTACAGGCAGGATGAAGGGAGTGGAGAAGAGTGTCAGGAGTGATTTGTGACAGATGAGTACCAGTAAGAGTGAAAGGGAAGGTCTACAAGAGGGTAGTGAGACCAGCTATGTTATATGAGTTGGAGACAGTGGCATTGACAAAAAGGCAGGAGTCAGAGCTTGACATGGCAGAGTTGAAGATGTTAAGATTTGCACTGGGTGTGACGAGGATAGACAGGATTAGGAATAAGTATATTAGAGGGTCAGCCCAGGTTGGAAGGTTTGGGGACAAAGCCAGAGAGGCAAGATTACATTGGTTTGGACATGTGTTGAGGAGGGATGCAGAGTATATTGGGAAAAAGATGCTAAGGATGAAGCTGCCAGGTAACAGGAAAAGAGGAAGGCCTAAGGTAAGGTTTATGGATGTGGTGAGAGAGGACATGCAGGTGGTTGGTGTGGCAGAGCAAGATGCAGAGGACAGGAAGAAATGGAAACAGTTGGATCTGCTGTGGCGACTCCTAACGGGAGCAGCCGAAAGAAGAAGAAGAAGGAGAGATGAAGATAGGATCTTTTGTAAAAGGAACAGATGTAAAAAAGGGAGCATGTGATAATGAGAATACAGAGAAGAGGCAATACCGTTTTAATTCATGCTTATAGCAGTTGAAGGCGCTAGCTTCAGAGGAGTTGTGGCTACTCTAATAATAGTCTGTGTAAAGAAGAGTAGCTAAGAGCTATTGTATCTCTTTGCTACAGTTTAGCAAAAGGTATTTGAAAAAGTGTTGCAAAGAGCTATAATTTATAGATAATAGCTTTTTGTTGATTCTTGTTGTGTTGTGAAAGTTGTAGATCAGGTTGTAAGCAATGGTACAAATAGCAGTGATGTCACAGCTAATTAAACAGCACACTGTGTAAGAAGAAATGTAGTAAGATTCCCACTGTGGGCTTCTTTTTTTTTTTTGGCCTTTCAACCCCAGTTGTACTTTGGAGAAGTGCACCAAAAGGTGTTTGTAGGAGAAAAAGAGTGCTACAAAGAGCTATTACGTGTTAATTGTTAAGCTAGAGATTATCTTTTTTGGCTTCTTAACTTTGGTCCAGGAAAGAAAAAGAAGGCAAAGGCTTCTTACTACAACTGTGACCTCAGGTTTACACTACAGACAAAATCGTAGAATCTCAGCGTTTCTAATAACTGATTCATAAGGTAAGAAGATGAGGCTGTGAATTGGCTACAACGTCTGTGCTGGATTTATTATCTCAGATGTGTACCTCTCCATGATGTCTGAAAGTTTTGTGTAGAGCTGTATAGGTGACGTATGAGTAAAACAATTTAACGTGCTCACTGCAATTCTAGTTAAATGAAAAAAGGTAAAATTCAAAAAAGAAAATGTCTGTTTGTAAGCATTTGAATTGTATTTCTCTCCTGTAGAATATATTTTCTACTGACATTACTAACTGACTTTGCTTAGAAGGAATTCTTCAAGACTTACCTTGATTACTTTATTCAGGTTTCACATTTACAAAATCAACTTCTCATCTTATAAGTGCTGTAGAAATCATGTATTGCTATAAGTCAAAATGTTTACCCAGTGACTGCTGCATTTTTGAAAACAAAAAAGACTGTTAGTCAGTGGCCAGTTAACTGATACTTTGAATATCAACACAAGCAGTTAGACTATTGAGGTACATATATTTGTGTTTATATTTATGTATATATATATATAGTTTGAGTCTACAGACTTACCCTTTCATAAGCGGTGAACAGGGTTGGTTACTTAAAAGTGTTGCTGTTTTGAAAAGTGATTGCCAGTTATTTTTAAATGTTTTGGGATTGAATAACTGCGTGTTGAATAAACAAGATAAAATTATTCACAATAAACCCTCATTTTTCCTTCAGTATTTAACATGATTGTGCAAGTACAGACTTTTATTATGCGCTGTTTACCTCTCTTTGGCTATAGTGATCATCCTGTGATAGTTCACTTAACATCAACTATCTCTTCTCTGCTGCTAGTCTAGTTTACTACAGTGATGAAAGGTGAGAAATTCACTTCATCTGACACTGATTTATTCAAAGTTAAAAGTTGCTTGTGATCTTACAGAGACTGTGTTTGTTGACAAGTCTTGGCACATAGTACATCTAAAAAATCAAAAACTCTAAACGTGTGTCAAGACCGACCATAACAAAGCAAGATGTGTCGACACATTGAAAATGTCTTATGTTTTATGGTTAAATAGTTCCCTATTCATTATCCTGTTGTTACTCAGAAGTAAACACATTCTAACAGTACACAGAAAAACTTGTAAATAAACTAGCTTCAAAAGAAGATTAGAAAAGTTCTATGATTGCGTCATATTTTTTATTCCTGGGGAAGAAGTTAACTCTGCACCAGAATCCATTTTCTTAGAAATCCAATATTTTACCACTGCCGCAAGAGAAAAAAGAAATGGAATGGCGACTCAAAGTGGATTCAAAACAAACATTTAAAGCTGTTAGTTCAGTTTCTTTCCCAGTTGGTTCTAAATGCTTTAATTTCTGTCAGCCTTCCTAAGTAGTGGTTTCAGTGTATGACACAGCACTGTAGCTTGCATTAGGCTAATTTACCATTTATGATAGTGGTAATAGCACTAAAAGCCAATAAAAGCAATCTGCCTATGCTGAGGATATCTCTTAGGGCTGATACTAAACAATATTAAAGTGAATCAAAAGCTGTCATTGTTGTGTCTTAAAAGCTTTCATACCTTGTAAGCAAAGAGTGTTACTTTGATAGATAATCACTAATATGCCTTTACAAGTAAGAAGCTGTCATAAGGAATTCAGTGACTGATTTTTCAAGCTCAGGTGTTTCAGTCCTGTGACAACACTTATTGTCTTTATCTAAATACATATTATAATATGCTGTCAAAAGAGAAAGTGTTTTTTTCTATGGCTTTGTACTTTCCAGGCCATTTGCTTTTTAATCATCTTGGAAGATGTAATATATATATTTTAAATTGTGTGTTTAAAAAATGTCTTGGGTATTCGACTGTGCACAGGTGTCAAACATAAAGCTATCAATAATGGTGACACAATCCACACAACACACACATCCAGTTACTAATGATACCTGGAGGAATGTACATGGTTTCTGCTGTGGGATCTGATCACATTAAAGACCACAGCAGGAACACATGAAATGCCTTCAATGTGTATCCTTCCCTAAAAGAGAAGTATCACTTTTTTGGTGTATGGTTGCCTGTGTAGTTTATTTTATTTTTATTGTATAGTATTTAATTATTGTATTTATTTATTTATTTATACAAGACTGTGTATACACACACACACACATAAGTATATTTATATATATACATATATATATATATATATATATATATATATAATTTATTTACTTAATAAAATAAAAATAAATATGTATATATTAGTGTGTGTGTGTGTGTGTGTGTGTGTGTGTGTGTGTAGCTTTGTTGGACAGGGTAAATCACTCATCCAAAGAGATTGCTTTCAGGCTTTGCCCAGAGAAAACATGGCATCAGCTGTAAAAATGCATACAGAAATCAGAAATTTAAACATACAAGAGCTATATAAGAAAAAGCATTTTGTTCATACAGTTATTGATGCAGGATATTTACAAATGAAGGTCTTGTGTGTCAGGTGAAAGGTATATTATGTGACTGAAGGATACTAGGGGGTTATATAAAGACTGATGAGCACTGAAAAACTGGGGGAAATGTATATCAGATATTTCCATCTTGGATGTCTTAAGAAGTTTAGTTGGAGGGCTGCAGCCATGATGGTACAGGGGAGGTCCTCAGGGAGGATAGGAGAAGAGAGTGAGTGGGTTTGGGGAGTGAAAGCTGTGAGTTATAGTTGTTTGTGGGGAGACTCAATGGATATAATAGTGGCATTATGGTTAGCTAGGATAGTAGTTTATGGAGAGAATTTAGGTAATTCCTGTGTTTTTGAAGTGGTAACACTGAGTAGAGTTTTAGTAGGTGCTCTTTATTTTTTTTTCTAAATTCTGGAAAGTTGATAGTCTTTGATGGATGGAAGAGTAGCTTCCCATAGTTTAGGACCTGGGATTGAGAAACTATGACTATTGCATTTTTTGTTTGTATAGGAGTATAAAGGCGGGGTGCAAGTACAGGTTGAGATTTAACTTTTTCTTAAAGTTTGTTTTGGATTGTATCATAATTACTTGGATGAAAACAAAACATTAGTACATACATTACATTTGAATTATGTTTTATGTGCTGTTTCTGATACCAAAACTGCTTCTACGAATGCTACGGCTTCTGCAATAAATATTCCAGTACTGTTAGATGAAACAGAATGTGATGGGAGACAGGGGCCATGTATCCTACCAACTGTGCCCATAACGTTTCTAAGAAACAAGAAAGGCAATCAAGTGATAGTGCCTGCTCTGGTTTATAACCATTGCTTTACTGTTTTGCATAATTTGCTGACTGAGACCATATTAAGTTGCCTTGGTAGAGTACATTGCATTGTTTAGCTTATAGACTATAATCTATAATGGCAGCTGTTCAAATTGTGTTTACTTTTCTGTATACAGACAGAACAGCAGATTTGATGACTTGTAATGGTCTATGATGAGCAACCCTTTTCTAGTATTATGAACCAGAATTGAATACCAGCCCCAGAGCCAGTCTGCACTGATTGTTACATGGCTGTGGTGCAGTAGCGCAGAGAAGCATCATTGAACCAGTAAAGTTAAAAGCCATGTTTTTCATAGTCTATTCTCTGTTTCCAGACCTAGTGTCATGCAAATCCTTAACTTCTCCATATGAATAGAGGTATCTATCAGTCAATTTATCCACCCAGCCTGTCTCTTAGCTTAGTACATTAACTGTATCTGTTATTGCTGACATGCCAAGTTTGTCTGATGAGTCTGCAGTGAATATTCTTGTATACAAAGTAATGCCCGGCCACTGTATCCGTTTTTACCTGGATTGCCTGCCAAGATTAGAAGAAGGATATACTCATCTGTTAATAAGATCTGACAAATGGTGTTAGACACAGGCTGAACACACTACGTAGCCTTTGAGTGTGTGTGTGTGTGTGTGTGTGTGTGTGTGTGTGTGTGTGTGTGTGTGTGTGTGTGTGTGTGTGTGTGTGTGTGTGTGTGTCTGCCTGTCTGTGCTCATGTGTAAGGGTATAAATAGTACAGAAATCACTTTCTGACAACTTGATAGCTCAAATGGCTTAGTTTTATTCCACTGTTTATGGTAGTAAACAAGAATGAAGCAAACAAGGGAGAGAAAGTTTACATTTCTACAGAAAAAAAGAAATTACCCTTTTATACTGAGCTGCTTAGACTCCATCAGAAGTATTTTGTGTAGTTCTGGAGACACCATTTTCATCTGATATAGACATCGTTAAATGCAGTATAAGTGGTGTGTGTTTTTCCAAAAGACATATAAAGAAAGACAAGAGCTTAATATGTTGAATGCAGATGCAGTTATGACAACATCATTTAAATGCAGCACTGAATTCACTTTCCTCAAGATTTATACTTTTTTAAAAAGAGACATTTGAGAGAAGAGAGATCAGTTTGAAGAGGGAAGATGGAAAGCCAAAGGAGTTACAATGAAACATTATTTTCACAGAAAATAGATACATACAAATATTTCAAGCATAGCAATAATGCCCTTCAAGCCTGCACATATACCAGAACAATGATTCCCATAATAATTGTCCAAGCTGTTCTTAAAACATCTAAACTACTGCTTGCTTTAAAATAAATTTAGTAGTCTATTCCAGACATCAGCTACTCTCTCAGAGAACTAATTAGTGCATCTCTCATTCCCATATAATCTCCTGCACATGTTGTCTGATGATTCACTATTACTCCTCTACTATAACCCCAAACATTCCCAGAGGTAATTGTCTCAAAATTCCCAACATATAAATCTGAAAAGGGTCTCCTCTTAAATATCTGCGTGAAACACTGCACACTTTCAGATATTTCCATCTTTCATAATGACTTACATTTTTAAATGTGATGTGATAGGAACAACCTTCAAGAATTTCAGTCAGACGTAAGACAGCTGCAGTGCTGGAGGGAAGAAAAAGAAGATCTGTAGGGTACATGAAAGTAGGGAAATAGAGTCAATCTGCCAAGCAGTTTATCTGTCTCCAGGAGGGCAAAACAAGGCAGGCCCAAAATTAATGTATGCATGCCCATCCAGTCATCAAGACTTGCCTTTAAGGAAGCAAGGGCACAACTCCTTGTTCTATGGGACAGACGATTATCCCAGAGGTGGAAGAAAGTGCTGAGTAATAAATTTGTCCTTCCAGTGTATCTTATTTAGTGCTGATGGCGAGTCAAGTCCGTAGTTTGACTGTTTGTGGAGCTTTTTGTTTTGCAGAGATGTAGAAGATTAATGAGGGTGGATCTCTAACAACATGGGATGTTAGACATAAATCATTGTGCAGGAGTCTGCACGAAACAGAGTATAAAGTTATAGTTTCTAACTTGTTTTAGTAGCTGAAGTTCCTTAGTCTGTTAATCTTTTTGGTTAAGAACCTCTGTGGTGTTTCGAGCTACATGATATATTTGGAGAGATGCATACTAAAAGAGGTATTATATGTTGTATTTGGTCTGATCAGGCCAGACTGCAGAGGAATGATAACTTCTTTTGACTTGAACAAGATGCCTTTAGTTCTTAACTGAGCCATATCAAAGGATTTCCTGACAGTTGTTGCTATGTGATGCACGAAAGATATGGAGTTTTCTACAAACACATCAAACTCTCTGAGCCATAACAGTCTGAGTGGGATGCTGTCTATCAGATGCTGAGACAATGACAAAATCAAGGTGGAAGTCATTGGTAAATTTAGTTAGCTGTATGTCTTAGTTAGTGGTTTGGAGATCCAACAAATAAATATGGAACAGAAAGGGTCTCCCTACTGAGACCCGATGAGTATCACTAATCACATTTTTGCATTCTGAGGTGGCACCTACTACTTTGACTACATGAGTTCTATTTGTCATCCAGTTTGCTATCCACCTCACAACATGCGTCTACATTTATTTTTTTAAGTTTATTTACAATTTCAGCATGTAGCACAGTGACAGATGCGTGATCCAGTTATAATGAATGGACTGCATTGCCACTACCTACAGCTTCATTTCATTTCCCAAAGAAATTGACTTAATTAAGTAAACACAACCTGCCTTTGGCAAAGCCATATTGTTGCAGGTCTGAAATAATAAGATTTTTTTTTTTATCAGAACTTATAAAATTAGAAGCAATACATTCCATGACTCTGCAAATTAAGCTTCTTATGTTGGTTGTTCTGTAGTTCCTTGAATTTGAGGTAAGGCCTCCTTTACAGAATGGTATAATAACAGCTTTTTTCCATACCATAGGAGCGTACACTGTGGCTGTGCATAAGCTGAACAGCTTTAAGAGAGATTTAGAGAGAACATGTTTGGTACTGTTAGTCAGCCACCATGTACTTTGTCAATGGCCACACAAGTGGTATTTTTAGCTTTAGCAAGTATAGTTTGGGCTTGTTCCATAATAATCTTGGGTGAGGAAGAAACTTGGGAATATATGGAACTTCAATGACTGCTTCTAGTGAGAAGTTGGCACTAAATTTATCTGTAGGTATATATAGCCATATATTTTGAGTCAGAATAGGTAATACCATTATGGATTAATTCAGACCACTGCTGATCATTATTTCTTAATTGTCTGCAAATAAAGAAGGATTTTTGTTTATCCTTGGATTCAAATTTTGTTTTAATTCATGTTCTGTTTGAGCTTCCTTATTAACTCTTAGATTTTTTTTCTTAATTTTTTATTTTTGTTTTGATAACATATTTAATGTGCCTAGAGTCTGATTTGTTATAGACCACGGTTAGCTTTTTCTTTTATTATGGATCTTATTATGCTATCATTCCACCAAGGTGATATATTTTTATGTTTCCCAATAAATTTAATACTAATAAGGCATGGCGTAAGTGACAGTTGAGGATACATATACGCTGGGAATCTTGCAGTCATATTTTGAGACGTCATCATATAGTTGTAATAGGCTTGTTGTTTTAAAGTCCTTGAATTCAGAGGTGCTCATTGTGGTCAGTTTAGATGCCTTAAAGAAAAAAATTATTAATTTGTGATTAGATATGACCAAAGATAAAGATACCATGAGAGTACTGCAAGTGCATGTAGTGCTAATGAGGATAAAGTCAAAAAGATTTTGACCCTTAGTTGATTGGCTAACTATCTGTACAGGGAAGTTATCATTTACAAAATCTATGAAGTACTGGGTGTAAGTGTTCCAGTTAATTGACCGATATTTTTAAATCACCTATCAAAAGTGTATGTTCATTTTTTGGTTAGTTCAGTAAGCACATTTAGAATCTTGCATGGTCATTCCAGCACTTGGAAGATGACCTGTAGCAAGCTATGCACTGATGACTTGTCTTGTTTAGGATAATTTGAAGTTCAGTAATTTCTGTTTTGGCGTCACAAAGACTCTATCTCAAGATGATTAGGTCCCTGACAAATACTGATATTCCCTCACAGTTTCTAGCAGGTCTGAATGTAAGTTTAGTATACACTTATAATCCTGTGAATACTACATTTTCTTGCCATTTCGTTTAGGCTTGTTTTCTTTCCAACAATTATTTGCAAGGTCAAGTCCAAGCTCCACTGAAGTGGTTTCAGATGTTGCCCTTAACTTAGACTGATGGTAATGTGGTAAAATTCTTTTTTGTCAAATGATTCAGTAGGCATTTAAAAGGGGTGAGTTATAAAGTATTATTATTAAGTCTCTAACTTTTAAGAAACAACTGTATATAATTTTAGTTAATAAAACTGTCCACTGTGCATTCAAAGCATATTTTTTAGTCTTGGTGAAAATGTTTTTATTACTGTGCATACTTTTTAGCAAGAATGTAACTTAGTCATGAAACATACAAAACTGTATAAAACCTGCAAATGTGTTTTTCTTGTGAAGTACAGCAAATATTAAAAACATAGAATGCTGTGGGGAAAATACGCAAGTAAGACTGCACAGGACAAATTTATTATTATTATTATTATTATTATTATTATTATTATTATTATTATTATTATTGCTATTGTTATTGTTGTTATTATTATTATTGTTATTGTTATTGTTATTATTATTATTATTATTATTGTTATATGTTGAGCTATAGTTAACTGTGATGTTTAAGCTGTGAACAAACATTAGCCTATTTTTCTTGGGGATGGCAGCAGAAACATATGCACACTTATAGTTAGCAATGTTAAACCAGTTCATTTCTGTTACTTGAGGCATTACATCTTTCAGATAAAGCATACTTCTTAATTTAAGTAACATGAACTGTTCTCACTGAGGGAAAAATTGGTTATGGAAACTTGCATTAATTGTATGGTCTTCATCATGAACTCATCTAAGACACCTATCCATTGGTCAAGTGATAGAAATCTTCTTGCTTTGAAGACCCACCTTTTGCTTTGAACCCCCCCCCCCCTCATAAAAGCAAATTTGGGGAAAAAAGTGTGATACTTTGGATGTGCTTCATTGATTTTTATCTCCCTGAAAGAGCAAGTTTATTTTGTCTTGTTTGCCCATTGTGTTTTACACATTTTTGACATTGGTGGGTAGGGACTAGTAATTATTTTAGCCAGGTTTTAGGTAGGCTATATTTGGCTTTTTGGTATTTTCCTATAAAGTCATATTTATGTTGAATCCTTTAATATACATTCCTCTGTGAAATATTGCATATTTTATTTTCTCAGACTGTATTATTTGTTTTCTCTTAGTAATGAATTAGATTTGTTTAATTTTAAAACCTTGTGGATGGCCATCCATTTGATTGTTTATTAATAAGGATTGCTACTACCTGCTAGTATGCATCTCTAAAAGAGAGAACAAGTGCTTAAATATATTCTTCCGACTGTTTTTGTTTCATTTGGCTGATTTAGGAATGCTGCAGTAACTGAAACTGTTGTGCATACTAGGTTGGTTGTAGCTGCTGGCAGTATTACTATAAATCAAGACGACATCACTGGAAGGAGTTATTAGCCTCTCTTAGAAAACATGGTGTGTGCGTGTGGGGTGTGTGTGTTTGTGTGTGTGTGTGTGTGTGTGTGTGTGTGTGTGTGTGTGTGTGTGTGTGTGTGTGTGTGTGTGTGTGTTTGTGTGTGTGTGTGTACAATAGTTCGGTAACATTGCAATTACTATGGGTGTTCTAGCACTGATTTCAGAGTGAAGTGAGAGAAGATTCTTGGGATGCCAAGACTGTAACTCTGCTTTGAAGTTGTTCAGTGTAGAGCATATTTGGATATGGTTGGTTTGGGCGTATAGTCTGTGGCAGCAGTGTACATTTTATTACGCTGTTAAGGCAAAACTATTTGTATTTAGTTATTTATGTTGATATACATTTATGTTTTTATTTTATTTTGTTTGTTTGATGTTTGCCAAAATTTATTGTGGCAGTGAAGTAGGGCAAAAGACCCTCATATCCTTCACATATTTGTTGCCAGTGGTGTAAATCATGACACCATATTCCTAGTGGGCACTCATAAATTGGTGGCAGTCTTGGTTATCACATTTTGGTAGTAGCCTATGCCATCAAAAGAGAAATTATGAAAACATATGACAGAGATTTGCCCTGGTAAATACCACTTCTACTTGCTTTCCCTCCAGTCTCAGAGTTACAGTGAAAGCCAAAGTCAGTTTACTATATATACTATCTGATAAAGAAGCAAGAACATATTGCCATTTGATCTTTTTGATAGAAAGCTGATTCATTTTAAATTTAGGTATCCATCTGTCCATTTTTAGTATGATAGCTTGCTTCCATGGTTTTAGCAGTAGAAGACCTAAAAAGGCCCATTTATAAATTATATGACTGATCTGTGTCTTTAGTGGGATAAACTAAAGGATGCCTAGAAAGAATGACTCTCTAGTTTACACATTGTTCATACCCAAAACAGATTTAACAGCTAATTGAATAATTTCCTACATATTTTGTGCATTGCTAAAGAAACTATAATATGGTCAAGGTTAGCAGCTAAGAGACCATATGTTGGATCACATGTACTAGAATTAACATAAGTTCTGTTGAATTGTTCAAGAGTGGAATAATTAGTCCAAACTTTTATTCCAAACTTTTATTTTCATAGATTTCAAATGTGGGATAAGAGTTGTGTTAAAAAAAATTGTCATTTAACAGAGCAGTCTAGAGATATAATTGAAATAATATTGGTTCAGTAACTAAATATGTCAAGTGTCGGTTGTAGATTGGAAATCCTCAAAGATAAATACCTTTATAAAACACACAGTTTAAATCCAGACCAGAATTATGATTCTCTCAGTTTATTCCAGTCAGATAAATCATTGAACCATTTGCCCTTTAACACAGTAGCTAGGGCAGAGCTTCAGATGACAGAAACAAAAGAGAATACAAAAGAGCATACCTGTCCTTAAACCAAGACAGGACTAGATTTCAACTAATTGCAACAGCTGCTTCTCTATATAAAACCCAATAATTTGTATGAAAGCATCTGAGAAGATAAAGAATAAGGTTCTGGGGATGGAATAAATATAAAGGGAGGATTTTGAGAAACTGCTGGAAAAGTCTGTCCTGGAGTAAAATGTAAGGAGTTATAGAAGAGAGGCCAAACTGATTGAAATAATAACCAAGAAATGGTTCAAATTCCTAAGGAAAACTAAGGTCTGATATGACAAACAGGATTAGTTCTAATCCTCTGATATCTTAAAAGTGTCTTGTCAGTATTCAGCCAGGACTGTAAATCTTTTTACTAAGAAACTCCACAGTTGCTACATTACATTATCAGTTTGTTTGTTTGTGTCTTTCAGCTTTTCCCGGTTAGGGGTCCTAAACCTAATACTGGGGATCTGAATTCCACTTTCAGAAACAGGATAATCCAGCTCTGTATCACTTATAGGACATCAGTTATTCCAAAGAAGCTGTCTGATGGACTAAGATGTTCATCTGGAGGGCATTCACTTACCAAATTTGATTAGGAAAATAGGCTATGAGTTTTTGCTAAGATCGCCAAATGTTTCATATCTGAGAATCAACCAGGGCAGTGTTTAAAGTGTGAAAAATCTCTTGAAGACAGCTAAGAGTTAAGGGAAGGACTTGAAGATTTGTCAGTAATTGATTTGTACAGTCTGCTGGTTAGCACAGAGAATTAAAGCTGTGAGATAAGCTGCTAACAAGCTTCATCCTGCAAGGTATGAATCCCTTTGCCTCTGTTTACCAACAGTAAGATTGAACAAGCCAAACAGTGTTCACAAGTTGAGTCTGCAAAAGGTATGTGTTGATCAATACCTTCTTATAATTCAAAACAGGCAGTAATAAACTCATCCTCTTAATTACATGCTTTGGTCCACAGTAATTTAAAGCCAGTAATATATTACGGGTGATACTGTAGATCCAGCTATTTGGGGTAGAAATTGTACTAACATGTAGAAAAACAATGAAGCACTATGGCAAGTTTCTTTGAATGCTAACAATTTACCAGGTTTTAAATGATTTTTTTCAGTTTGAAAAGTACACTTCAAATGAGATGATTTTGTTTCTTAGTGGATTCTGGTCACATGATTTTTAAGTTTGACATAAATGTGCTTGTGAGTGTTTTTGGTAGTTCTGATGGCATATTGGTTATTACGAGATGTAAGCACTAAACTATATAATAAATTTGAATTTTTTTTTCAAATTTTGCTTATGTGTATTTTTTTTGTTGTTCTAAAGCAGTATTACACTCATTAGATTTGAGTGGCAAGTAAGTACCAGTCAATTTTAGTCAAAATGATTGATAAGTGCAAATAAATGCAAAATATGTAACAAAAAATGGGCCCGAATCCAAAAGACTTGCTCCCAGTGTAAGTGACTGATTCTGATACACTTATTCTTGGTATATGTGATTTACTTCTGTGTAAGGCATATCTATTACTAGGCTTATACCAGGTGGATAGATTCCAAAAGACTTGCTGTCAGTGTATGTCACTTACTCTGAGAGCAAGTCTTTTAGAATCAGGTCCAATGTGTTACATTAGTAGTATTTTTATGCAAAACTTTAGTAATAATCTGACAGCAGTCATGGATTTAAGGTATTTGAATGAAAAGTTTGGAGAACCTCATGATTTCATTATGTGACAATACTACAAAATCAAATTACTAAAAATTAAGTTGCAGCAAACTTAAAAGAATTTTTTTTTTTCAAATGGAGAAAATATTTTTTGAGATTGGCAAGACTACTATCTGTCTTAAACAACATGTTTGACTGAGTGGTTCATAAGTTCATACTAGGCTATCTGCCCTAGGGCATTTACAAGCCTAGCCAGAGTGTGTTTGGCTTTCGCCACCCATTCTAAAATTAATTTTGCTATGCCCTTTTTCGAGGTAAGTATACTGTGCCTCTAACAGTGACACAGAAGTGATACCCGGAGTAAATCTATGATCAACCATCCACTCATCAAGATTCCTCTTGAAGAGAGTCAATGAGGGACTCTGCCTAACCTGGACTGGGATTTTATTCCAGAGTGAAGGGAGCCTCTGGGTTATGAATCTGTCCCTCCAGCATGTCCTATTTATTTCAGTGCTGAGGTTCAAGTCTCTCGAGTGCGTAGCTCGATGGGATTTGGATTTTCTGAGGTGCAGCATGTCCATTAATTCCGGGTTGGACATGGCTTTATACATCAGGCACAGATCACCTCTGAGCAGGCGGTATGCCACTGAGTAGAGCTGGAGTTTCTTTAACCGGGCAGCATATGGCATCTGTTTGAACCCTTTGATCCTCTTGGTGAGGTACTTTTGGGGTCTTTCCAGTTACTGCAGGTGTCTGGTAAGGTACATCCCAAAAGGGGCATTGTACTCAATTATGGGCCTGATGAGGGATGAGTAAAGAGGCACGATGACCTCCCCTGATCTAGATGTGAATCCCTTCATGATTAGGGGGGATATATAAAATGATTTTCTAACCACTTTGGCCATGTGGTTGTCGAATGAGAGATTGCTATCAACTTGGGTCCCCAGGTCTCTAATTACTTCTTCTGTACTTAATGGATTACCATCTATGTGGTAATTTGTGGGCACTTTGTTTTTGCCAAAGGGGATGACTATACACTTTTTGGCGTTTAGCTTGAGGCCATGGCTCTGGCACCAGTTGTCTGTTTCTGTGAGGCCCTTTTGTAGGATGCTTGTGTCGACTGGAGTGTCGATTATGGCACCCAGTTTGCAGTCATCTGTGAACTTGGTCAGCCACAGTCCTTCTGTGTTGGCCTGTACCTCCGAGAAATATATACCGAACAAGAGAGGTCCCAGGACTGAGCCTTGTGGGACGCCACTTGTAACTGGTTTGGAGTCTGACATGGCTCCAGCAATTCTAACCATGTGGGTTCTGTCCTTGAGCCAGTTTGCAATCCATCTAGTGACATAGGGGTTTATGTTTAAGCTGGTGAGCTTATCTATAATGCCCGAGTGGGGTATTGTATCGAAGGCTTTTGTGAGGTCCAGGTAGGCTGTGTGGACCACCTTCCCCTCGTCAATGGCCTTGGTGACTGTTTCAAAGAAATCGACCAGGTTTAAGAGGCAGGATCTGCCCTTAACAAAGCTGAACTGGGTAGGATCCAGTATCTGTAGGTCCCCAATATCTTTATTTATGAGGTCCATGATGATCCTTTCCATAGCTTTGCAGACCATGCTAGTCAGGCTTATGGGGCGATAGTTTCCAGGATCCGTTGAGGCACCACCTTTGTGGAGAGGGACCACTGTTGTTGTACGCCACTCTTTGGGTACATATCCTGTAGTAAGGCTAAGATTGAACAGTAGTTTTATGTTTGGGTTTAGCTCTTCTTGGAGTTCATGTAGGACGCAGCCTGGGACACCATCTGGTCCCATTGATGCTGTGTTTTTTGCTTTGGAGAGGGAGGCTCTTACCTGAGCATCTGAGATGTCAGGGGGGCAGCACTCTGCTGGGATAGATATTTGCCCTTTTGGTGGGGAAGGGGGGGAGAAGTTTGCGCTGAACCTATCAGCTAGGATGTTGGCAATGTCTGTGGGTTCGGTGTATTTTTTGTCATTTTTGACTAATTCTGAGCATATCTGGGAATTCCCACCCAGGTTTCTAACATAACTAAAGAAAGCCTTGTGATTATCCTTAGTGTCCTGTGCAATATTTCTCTCAAAGCTGGCCTTAGACGATTTTTTGAGTGCCCATAGTTTTTTGCTAATACTGATCAGAGATGCCTTCCCTTTTTGGGATTTTGCTCTATCATGTAGTAGCTTCCTCCTTCTATTGTATAATTTGTTTATGTCTGGGGTCCACCAGACAGGACGCCTGCCTTTGGAGGACTGGGTCTTGGTTTTGTTTGGGATTGCATGATCGATGCATTCCTGAAGGTGTTCACAGAATGCGTTTATAAAGGATTCTGTGGTCTGGGCCGTATTTTCCACAGGCCTGGGGGCTTTGAAGGATTCCACCTCGGTTTTGAGGAGTGTGAAATTTCCTTTAGAGAAGTTTTTCACTGTGGTTTTCTGGGCAGGGGCTGGGGTCGGGATGTGAATATCTAGTGAGATTAGTTTATGGTCTGATCTTACCAGTGAGGGATACACTTCTGGTCTGGAGCATAGAGTCCCCATGTTGGTGATGATCAGGTCCAGTATGTTTTCCCCTCTTGTGGGAGTGGTAACAAGCTGTTCCATAGCATTTGAGTTTATAAATTCTAGAAACCTTTGGGCTAGGGTGTTGGAGCTAGAGTAATGCTCCCAGTCTATGTTTGGGTAGTTGAAGTCACCCAATATAATGGTGTTTGGAGAGACCTTCATATTTTCCAGTGTTCTCGGGAAGGCCGAGTGGGGTTCCTGGGTTTGGGAGGGTGGTCTGTAGCAGGCTATAAACTGGAAGGCAGTTTTACCCACTGTTATTTGCACATGGATAGTCTCTGTTGCTTCGTGCTGTGCCACCAACCTGGAGGTGTGGGTATCTTTGACGAATATTGATACTCCCCTCCTTTTGTGGTTCGGTCCAAGTTTTGGGGCCGAATAACATGGTATGAGGTATAACCTGGTAGTGCTGGGGTGCTCTCAGGAGCCTTGAACCAGGTTTCTGTTACTGCACAGATATCGATGTTCTCCATGCTAAGGAGAGTTTCGAGTGCGTGCATCTTGAGGTTTAGACTTCTGGCATTGAGTAGCATTACTCTTAGTTTCTTATCCCTTGTGATACCTATGGAGGTAGCTTTGTCTTTTGAGCCTTGCCTAAAAAAGGCACTATGGGGGTGGCAAGAGCCTTTGCCAATATCCGAAAGCCCAGGTACTTGTTAAAGGCATGGATGGAGTCTTTTAATGCTATAGGAAAGAATGGCATGAGGATTAGTCAAGGCTGTATAATGCCAAAGAGGTCAAGCTTAACACTAGAGTGTATTTATATGAACTCCATTAATACTACGAGCACTAGTTTTATAAAGCTAGTACAACAGTGTATTTATATGAACTGCATTAATACTACCAGTACTAGTTATAAAGCTAGTGCAACAGTGTATTTATATGAACTCCATTAATACTACGAGCACTAGTTATAAAGCTAGTACAACAGTGTATTTATATGAACTGCATTAATACTACCAGTACTAGTTATAAAGCTAGTACAACAGTGTATTTATATGAACTCCATTAATACTACGAGCACTAGTTATAAAGCTAGTACAACAGTGTATTTATATGAACTGCATTAATACTACCAGTACTAGTTATAAAGCTAGTACAACAGTGTATTTATATGAACTCCATTAATACTACGAGCACTAGTTATAAAGCTAGCACAACAGTGTATTTATATGAACTCCATTAATACTACCAGTACTAGTTATAAAGCTAGTACAACAGTGTATTTATATAAACTCCATTAATACTACCAGTACTAGTTATAAAGCTAGTACAACAGTGTATTTATATGAACTCCATTAATACTACCAGTACTAGTTATAAAGCTAGTACAACAGTGTATTTATATGAACTCCATTAATACTACCAGCACTAGTTATAAAGCTAGATGTATAGCACTGGTAGGGGAGGTGAGAGGGGGAGAAGTTAAGGAGGAAAGAGTGCATGTTGCAGAACAGGAGAAAAGGCAAAAGGGTATTGTGATCTGGATGAAGCTAGTAAAAAGAAGTGAACTATACAGAAAATTGAAAGACTGTCCTAACAAAGAGAGAATAGAAAAGAAAAGAAGAGCAGATAGTGGAAGTTTGAAAAGATAAATGTTTATGTAGAGAGAGAAGAATAAGCTGTATTCCATTTGCACTATTTTACATACTTATGTCCTTACCCCTCTTTATTATGCATCAGTCAGGCATGTCATCAAAAGCAATGCTCCCTTTGGAATGTATCTTACTAAACATATGAAGCAGTTGAAGAGACCTCAAAGGGTCCAGACAAAAAAGATTATGGGCCTAAAGGCCTTCTCCTGGTATTCAGTGGCTTATAGACTTTTCAGGGATGATCTGTGCCTTACTTCCTGGGCCATTAGGGATCTGACAGTCTAAGACATCTTATTTCTCTACAAATCAAGCAGTTCAGCCAACACTAGAACCAGAGATATGAACCTGCTTCAGCAAATAAAGAAATTATGGTGGAGAATCAGATTTTTCACACAATGACAACCCATTGTTTGGAGCAAACTTCCTCTCCAAATCAAACAAAGTGACACACTATCTTTCATTAAAAAGATGTGACATGCTGGTAAAAAGTATAGGAAGATAAAATTATAACAGAGAGGGAAAGAGAGCTCCAAATCTCAATATATCTGAGTGTTACATGTTGAGCAATAACTGCAATGGCTGTGGCATCTTGTTCTAGTTGAATAAAGGTGCTCAGGACTTCAGAGACACTTGATAGGCCCTTTCCATTCTTCAAGGATAGTCAGTGAAGCAGCTGTAAGTGTGCACGGGCGGGGTACTGTGCCCTGCTTAGTGCAGTAAGCCTTGTCTGTGCACAGTCAGCAAGCTCTGATGAGAAGGAAAAAGTGTTAAAAGTAAGAAAGCAGATAAAAATGGTATTTTAGCTGCTGACAGCAATGACCTACAGGAGTGGAGCTGTGTACCAGACAGTTATGTATAGTGAAGTAAGGTCAATAGCCATCCACTGGTCCTAAAACTGGAAGCATGACCCTGAACTACTAAACAATAGAAGTAGCTTCATCAAGCTGTGCTCAGTTTTATAATCTCTATTATAGAATCTGTCTTCCTTTGCTAATGTTAATTAACTAAATAGCCAGCTTAATACCTCATAAATGAGAGTAGCACTGAATACAACTGAAATCAGTTTATTTAATAAATGAATAGCTTTTAGAGGAATTTGCATAATGGTATAATGTAATTGGTAAGGTACTGTTGCAGTGTAACACATAATTATGTTATGACTGGAGGAACTATAAAGGTGTGGAGAAAGTATGGATAAAAAAAAGTAAAAGAAAGTACTTGGAAAGGGACTGTATGAAATTTACAGTGAAGAATAAAAGGCTAAGCGGAAGGATAAAAACAAAGGATGCGAGTGAAATGAGAGGACAAGCGGAAGGGACCAAGACTGTGAAGATGCTAGATAAAACTTTCAAGGTGAGGATGAAAATAAAATTTGGCAACTGCGATTTATTTTTTATGTCATTTATTTATTCTTTGTTGACCAAGTTAACCTCACTATGCTCCTTGCCTCATTCAAGGGGAGACCTGAGGTGGTATTTATACTTCTATGGGAAATTTGGCTAGGGTATTGGAGACAACTTTGCTACTCTTTTTCATGGTTGCCATGAAATCTTTTACATGCACCTCAGCCACCACCAACTCAACTGAACATTTCATCTCAAGGGTAACATACTCAAGAGTACAGCACCCCCCCCACCTCAACCCCCCCCCCTTATTCTGCACTGCAGTGTCATCAGTCCATCTACCTGGCATGGTAACAGAATCTACAGCCTTTTACATCAAAGCTGAGTGTGCTATCTGTTGTACCACTGACACTGCCATAAATCATTCTACATAGGTTTATTTCGGAATATTTATGAAAGGACAAAGTCAGGACAGAAATGTATGAGTTGTTGAGAAGCCATTCTAGACTTATGTCTGTCAAATGGCTTGATATGATTCAGAAAGAGAGACTATCACAAGATCACATACAAGAGTGGCCAGAATGCAAATCAGGTAGGCTTCCTCCTAGTAGGAAAATGGCATTGTGGTAGAATCAGCAATTGCAAAGTCATCCTCAGTGAAACAGTTGTCCACAGCATAAACCACTGGTTGCTACAATCAGTTGCAAGCAGTGGTCAGAGAATGCTGTAAGGACAACAGAGACCAGGCTGAAGACCTGGAAGTTGACTGGAGAGAAATCACTACAGTTTAAGGAATTACTCAGGGATCTAGCACCCCAAGAAGAAGAGGAAGTAGTTGGAGTTGAAAAATAATGGAAGTGCCATAAAGCAGCATGTGTGAGGACTACAAAACAAATAAGCAACCAAGCCAGGTATGGAATTAACGTACATAAAGAGTGTTGATGGTGAAATGCAGAAGTCAAGGAAGGAGTGCAAGAAAAAAGTGGGAAATAGAAAAGACAGACCAGGCTAGGAAGGAATACTGTTTGGCTAACAAACGGGCTAAGAAAGGAGTTCCAGTAGCAAAGAATAAAGCATCAAAGGCACTCTAGCAGCTTCTGGAAAGTGAGATGGCACAAAGATACTATATCAGGTTGCAAGGCGAAGACAGAAGATAAGGAAGATAGTCAGACACCCTCCTTTGTAAGGGATGCCAGCAACAACCTACTCAGCAGTCCACAGGACATCAAAGGCAGATATAATGAGTACTTCCACAGCTTTAGAATGAAGAAACCCTCACAGAATCTGTACTGCCCCAGACACAGCCTGCAATGAGAGAAGAGGAGGAGCCCACCATGAAAAGGTAAGAACAGCACTAAGGAAAAAGAAGTAAGGGAAAGTAACAGGCTCGGATGAGGCCATAACAAATATGATAAAGATGATGAGTGAGACAGGGGAGGAAAAGGCTTCTGAGGGTACTCATAGCAATGTGGAGAGAAAGGCATATCCCAGATAAACATTGGAGAATAAGTACATTAGTGTCAGTGGGCACAATTGTGGGCTGTACAGAAGTATCAAACTCCTGTCACATTGCATGAAAGTTCAGGAGAGGGTGATTAATAAATGAATAGGCAGAGTAGTAGAAAGTAAGATGAGAGATGAGCAGTTCAGATTCAGATCAGGATGCAGCACAATTGACCTGATGTCTGTAGTGAGACAGATAGTTAAGAATAAGATAGAGATGAAGAGAGAGTCCAACTGGGCATTCCTAGATTTGGAAAAAGCATATAACAATGTCCCAAGAAATATGATTTGAGCAGTCCTGTGGTAGCTTAAAGTCCCAGAAACATTGGTAGAATTAGTGCAATCTATGTGCAAGTACCCAGTGGTTCAAGTACAAACAGTGCAAACAGTGTTCGGCCTCACAGAGGGGTTCCCAGAGGGGTTGGGTGTGCATCCAGGTTCAGCTCTGAGCCCACTGCTGGTCATAGTGGTGATGGACTATATCAATAAAGAGGTCAGAAGGGGCAGATCAACAGAGATGGTGAATGCAGCTGATACAACATTGCAGGCAGACTCTAAGCAAGAACTTCAACAAAGGAATGCAAAACTAAAGGCACATGGAATAAAACCGAGTATGGATAAGACAACTGTAATGGCAGCAAATGGGGGAAATCAGAAGAAGCTGAGAATTTAGATATAAGGGAAAGTAGTGGAAGAAGTTAAAAGTTCAAGTATCTGAGAGGGGTAGTTGAGGATAAGGGAAGTCAAAATGAGGAGGCCAAAGTTAGAATCAGTGGAGCTGCACAGAATGTCAGGTATAATATTTGACTGGAGAATGCCAAAGGAGTTCAAAAGAAAGGTCTACAAAACAGTAGAGCATCAGTCTTAATGTATGGTACAGAAACCTGGGCAGTAAAGGCACAGCCATTGCGGAAGCTAGAGGTGATAGAGATGAAGTGCCTGAGATGGGTGGTAGGATGCACACTGTGGGACAGATGTAGAAATTAATACATAAGAGCAGAAGCCAAAGTAGCTCCAATTGCAGAAAAGGTCAAAGAGAACAGATTACGGTGGTTCCTGTACATATTCAGAAAAGCAGAAGATAATCTGGTGAAGAAGATCTGCGACAGAGAAGAAAAAGGCAGGAGGAAATTAGGACATCCAGCAAAGAGGTGGATGGATTATGGAAGAGATGACCTGTGACAGACAGGCATGAGTGTTGAAAAAGGCAGGAGAGTGGTATTGAATAGACAGAGATGGCAGAAGTTGACATGACACTCCGACCCCATGTAGAAAATGAGAGAAAAGGTGATAATGATGATATGTCCAACCTTGCACTTTGTGCATGTAATGATCAGTGGCATGCAGAAGCTGTATATGTTTACTCTGGTGGAGATGAGAGAGAGTTAAATGAGATGTGTTTATGGGATGATGAAAGAATTATAATTTATTGTTTGTGCTAAAAAGCATAGTTATGCTACACTGAAGAAGGCACAATAATTGCAGCCAAAACTGGTCTGGATTTGAATATTCACTCTTTGGAATGTGCTTTTTAGCACAAACACTTAATAAATTATAATATTTTCCACACCATGGTCTGCTGGTCATTACCTTTGTTGAATATGAATTTTGGGACCTGGCAGCTGCCTTACTTGCAGGGGCTTTTTGCTTTCATGATGAAAGAATTGCATATTAGATTTAAGAAAAGAGGAAGAAAGGAGAGACAGTGACTGGCTGGCAGAAAAAGGGGAACCAAAACCACAAATAAAACCTCAGGCCAATGAGTAGCTCTCCCACTAAACAACATTTAATTTGATAAAGTTCTTTTTGTCCTACACAGTTGTAAAACTTCCTCAAATACCGCTATATTCTTTAATAAGTGCTTAAACACATTAGTTGATTACATGGCTGAACCAATTAAAATTTAAAGTACCCTTTCTGTCTTTATTTTATACAAACCTTTAAAAACAAATCATGAATATATTACAAGACTTACAAATCTTTTAAGTAAAAAATCGATCAAGAATACAAGAGCTATGTTCAAACCCATCATAAAAATAAACTGTACAGTGAAAAGTGTATTTTTCAAATAAAAAAAAATCACAAGTTAATCCTATCTCTAAAAGTTAGAATTGAAAAATATGTTAAAAATTAATGTAATAGACAAAAGCCCTTATTTTCTAAAAGGTATGATTTTTAATTGTGGCATTATAGTAATATAATCATTGAGCCCTGGCCAGTTGTGTGCATTCAACAGTAATTGCCACTGCACCTCCCACAGTTCCAAATTAACTGGACATGTACTCCCTCTTTCGTTATTCTCAACCTTTTCCAAGACCATAAACCAGAATAAATGCCTGGGGTTATCCTTAATATGCTTATTTTCTTTTTTTATGTCATTCAAGAGTTCATACATTCTTTCAAAAAGCTTACGCTCCATCTTACCAATGTAAAAACTTTGACATGTTTGGCATAATGCAATATAAATAACCCCTGCAGTATCACAATTGTAACTTCCTCCTACCCAGAATATGTGATCGCTAATCATCACCTTATCCCCAGTAAAGATAAATTTACATAGTTTACATCCCACATTTTTTCATCTACTTTTAACCTATTTGGAAAATATAAGAAATTTCAGACATATTCTTAAAATGTGTTCCTCTTTTGCATACAATATAGGGTACTTGTCCTAATCTCTCAAATATCCTCCTATCTTCATGCAATAGAGCCCAGTTCTTATTCAGGATCCATCTGATGCAAGCACTTTCCATACTGAAGGTAGTTACAAATGAACTACTATATTTCTGTGGGTTTTCCTGTTCTGTTTGCATTAAAGGTACTGTAACAGCTATTTCAGATTGTTGTCCTTGGCCCTTAAAAGGGGTACAAAGTAACCCATTTCTCTCTTTTTCTACTAACCTCTGCAATGACCTCCTTTATCAGATAATCAGGATATCCCTCTTCTGGAACATCTCCTGCAGGTTGTTGCATTCTTCCTGATAATGATGTTCCAATGAGATCATACTATCTGACCCTTAATTACCACTTTCTTATGTGAGAAAGGTGTGCACTGGAAAAAAATGCGACAAAGTATTTGAATAGGTCAGTTTTCTGTACATCCTAGAAATGTATTCCCTGTGGGTAAGATCCTTCTCAAGCAGCACATCCAAATAGGGTATGCAGGTTTCACCAATACGTTGAGTGAACTCCAAAAAATTGGTACTACCATTAATGTATACCAAAAATTGTTCCAGTTTATCTCTACTGTCTTACATAAAATAAATATGTCATCAAGGTAGCATGAGTAGAGTCTTAACAAATTATTGAATTTGCTGTCATGCACTAACAGATATTTGCATTGGAGCATAGTTATGTTGACAAAAAAGGGAACCGGACATGGAACCCATTGCTACACCTTCTTTTTGTAAGTACAAGTTTCCATCAAAAAATATAAAATTATTTTGAAGAATTATCTCAAGCATTTCTTCATATAAATTTATCTTGCATTGGTCAGTTCCCTTTCTAAATAAATAATCAGTGAACCAAACCACCCCTTGGGTATGAGGGATGACAGTATAGCAATCCCTGACATCAATTGTTACTAAGATCATTAACATTAAATTCTAGACTATTAATCTTTTCCGAAAAGTGCCAGGAATCTCTATATAAATGCTCCTCATCCTTCAAAAGATACTTAAGATGAAAGTGTAAATATTGTGCAGAAGCACAAGTAATTGGCCCTCTCCCACCCATGATTGGGCTCATGGGGGGATTAGTCAGACTCTTGCGTTAAAATCCTTCTGACACTTTGCCTGAACAGTGGACATGCTGTGGCCACCCCCACCCCAAAAAGGGAGAATACGTGAATGTCAGTGTCCATGGTTGTGACTTAATGGTCAGTAGAAATAAAGGAGAATAGAAAAAGGAAAACTATATTTTTCTGTGAGTAAAGAAGCTTCTCACACTCCCCATGTAAGGAGTTGCACCCTTCACACGCACACTCCTAGTTAATGTGACCATCTTTTAAGATAGTCCTTCTATATCACAACACTGGTGATACTGTATCCAAATTCGAAACTATAAAGCAAACAAACACTAGCACACCAAACAGTTTATTGTAAAGCTTTTGGGTCCACACCCTTCATCAGTACATAATAAAAACATCCTTTTCAAACTTTAAATAGGAGACTTAATTAATCACATGTTACAGTCAGCCTACCAAACCTATCCATTAATTAAAATTTAAAAGACTAAATACTTAAAATATAACATTTAAAAACTTCTAAACTTACTTGTTGTTCAAACTTAAAGTTTGAAAAGGATGTTTTTATTATGTACTGATGAAGGGTGTGGACCCAAAAGCTTTACAATAAACTGTTTGGTGTGCTAGTGTTTGTTTGCAAGATAGTCCTTCTCACAGAAGTGGAGGGGGGGGTCCCTACTATTGATATCTTATTAGTTGACATGTTTTTCAGATAACTGTGTAATTTCAGCCAAGTGGCACTTGATCAGATGACTTATTATAGCAATAACCCACGCCTGGGTGTGGGTAATGCTAAATTTACCCATGGTTGGCGTGGTTTGGTCCCGAGGGCGAAGCCTGAGGGACCAAACAAAGCCAACTGTGGGTAAATTTAGCATTACCCACACCCAGAAGTGGGTTATTGCTATTATACCATGACATTATTTAAGAAAAGAAACTATTACTTTTCTTAAATAATGGCATAGTATAATGCCTGTTTACTGCCCTTCCGCAGATGTCTGGCATCCGGCAGTTCTGGTGTACTGCGCCTGCGCAGTACATCAGAGCTGTGGGCAAAAGCAACGGAGAAAGCAAGATCTCCGTTGCTTTTTTTTTTAGTGTTTCGCTATGTTAAATGAGTTTAACATAGCGAGACAGTTTTAAAATAAGCAACGGACATCTCCGTTGCTTATTTTAAAACTGTCTCGCTATGTTAAACTCATTTAACATAGTGAAACACTAAAAAAAAGCAACGGAGATCTTGCTTTCTCCGTTGCTTTTTTTTAAAACACTGTCTCGCTATGTTAAATGGGTTTAACATAGCGAGACAGCTTTAAAATAAGCAACGGAGATCTCCGTTGCTTATTTTAAAGCTGTCTCGCTATGTTAAACCCATTTAACATAGCGAGACAGTGTTTTAAAAAAACGAGTTATACTAATGGAAAAAAGTCCGGGCGACCGGACCTTTTTCCATTAGTATAACTCAATTTACAACGGGCACGCTGGCCAATCAGCGTGCACGTTTTGGGGGGATCATGGTATAATACTTTGTCTCCTACACTTCATCTGGGGTTATAATTTATAAAGAAATATACATCACAAATTAGAAGCTGAAGATTGCTATTTCATTTTATCTATTTATTCATTTACACTTTGTTGACTAGGTTAGTTTTACTTGGCCAATGACCTGTTTCCATGGGAGGCCCAAGGTGGTATTTATACTGACTATGTAAAACTGCAACAAAAACTGACTTTGAATAATGAACAAAATGTTGATTACCCCTCCCCCCCGAAAATGCACTTCCAATGTAAAGCATACAGTTTTTTTTTGTTTGTTTGTTTTTTTGGAATTTGTACATTTTACCCATGCAGTCATTTGAGACAAATGTTGAGACACTTCATTGTAACAGGATTAACAGATGCTTCACTTAAACATTCACTACTGTTTAAAGTTATCTTCCAAATCAATTTACACTGGAATAGACTGAAACTAGGAGAAGATAATATATCAGAACACAAAAACAAAAACCATGATTCCACAATGTGACGATTCCACAATGTGACATCTGATAAATAAGTTTCTATAAACTTTCTATAAGCTATTGTCATAAAAAGAATTTATACGCCCTCATGCTTTCATCTGTTAAACACTTTAAATCACCACCAAATAAACAACTCTATCCTCATGTTAGAACTGCTACTTCTGTAATAGACTTCTCACTTTGTCTGGCAGAGCTTCTTCATTGTGACTCTGGGTGACAGCCTTTTTTTCTGTAACGTGAGTTTCCTCAAAGTCAGTCTCCATGTATGCATAGTTTGTTGCTCTGATTGCAGTCCTTTTGCATTAAAGTAAAATCATGCTTCATGTCATAGCCAGCTTTATGAGGTACATTTATTGCTTCCATATACTAAAGAGTATAATTATTTAGTGGACCAGTGCATATTTCTGAATTGCAAGAACACAAATAGTATTATATTGCTTTCAAGTATAATGTCTTGACATACCATGAACAGTTTAATTATTTATAGCTCCTGATCAGACATTTCGATTGCTGCTACTCATGGTATTTTCACACTAACAAATGGGAGATTAAAACACTGGGTGCCTCTACACATCAGGATAACACAGCATTGCTGCTGATTAGTAGGGTGTTATGATATACTATTTACAATTCAAATGACTATAGGAAGGAACATCATGTAATGCTCTTTCATGATGAGGCATGGTTTCACAATATATGAGCTGACAAGTAACACCCATGAATAACTGCTATATGACAGAATAAGGACTGAACAGAATAAAAGCAGCACTAGATGATACCAGCTAATAAGACCACACTCTGTCAGGATAAGTACTTTACCTGTCAGGATAAGTACCATAGTACCATACTTTGTCAGGATAAGTACTTTACCTGTCAGGATAATACCATAGTACCATACTTTGTCAGGATAAGTACTTTACCTCTCAGGATAAGTACCATAGTACCATACTTTGTCAGGATAAGTACTTTACCTGCCAGGATAAGTACCATAGTACCATACTTTGTCAGGATAAGTACTTTACCTGTCAGGATAATACCATAGTACCATACTTTGTCAGGATAAGTACTTTACCTCTCAGGATAAGTACCATAGTACCATACTTTGTCAGGATAAGTACTTTACCTGTCAGGATAATACCATAGTACCATACTTTGTCAGGATAAGTACTTTACCTGTCAGGATAAGTACCATAGTACCATACTTTGTCAGGATAAGTACTTTACCTGTCAGGATAATACCATAGTACCATACTTTATCAAGATAAGTACTTTACCTGCCAGGATAAGTACCATAAGTACCATAAGTACCATACTGTCTCAGGATAAGTATTATACTCCATCAGGATCTAAGAAAAAGTATGAATGCTAAGATATAACATAAAATTAAGCCATTTCCTCTGCTTATTCTACTTAATGGGGGTGACTATGAAAGGGTACAGTCTAAAAGTAGAAAACAATGCTTGACTAATACTTTGAAGATATGAAGCTGCTGAATGGGGGGGGAGGTAATGTAAAGGAAAAGTGTTTGTTCTGTAGGTGCTGTGCTTAAAGGCTGAGGTATGCCAGCAGATATGAGGGAATATCTGCTAAATGATACTAAGGATGAGAGCAAGGCAATGAGAACTACTTATCGGATGAAAAAAGAAACACAGCTGCATTCTAGGAAACATCTGTGGATTTAAGGTAGTACAGAAAGAAAGAAGTACTGATAATAAGTGTGCATCTAGAACTATAAATGTGGTTATGGGCTGCATGGCCTCAGGCTAACACTAAAATTATTTAAAGTACAGCAAGCTTTCTACTGATACTTTCATATAGAGATTAGTTGAACATTCATTGAAATGTTTTGAAGTGAGCACCCGTCTGGCTCATGCAGTCCTTTTATTCATTTATACATTTACATATTAGTATATGTCTATATATATCGATATGTATCTGTATATGTATATACCTACATATATATATATATATATATATATATATATATATATATATATAGATATATATATATATATATACATAGTTGCAAGAAGATCCACATGGAAGTTAGGCATTAAACAAAACTGCCTTTTGAAAGTGATCGAAGATCACAATGTGTCTGTTATGTGACATGTTGAAAGTCATGCAGTCAACTCAGTGTGTTTTCAGAAGTCAAACCCAGATCTTCTGAAAGCAGTTTATTTATAACACTGTGCATTAAGCATTACATTATACTGCCAATTCAATGTAAATTGGCCTTTATGGATTATTATCTTTCTGTTCATTATACTATATTACACATGGTGGGGGGGGGGGCATTTAAATTCTATTTTTCAACAAAAGGCTAGAAAACAATATGCAGTCACTGTTCTTGTGGACACAATTTTGGATTTTAGCCATTGGCTGTTGGTATCAGGAAATCAGGATCCACTTATTTTAATGCATTTACCTGTCAATAATAACATTTATTAGTATTTCTAGATATATTATGTAACATCCCCAGACTACTTATCACAATCGGTGCACGTTTTTGTTTGAACTATTGCCAACATTTAAGAGTCAGGTACATCAATAATGTTTTTTGTATCAGTAGATTCCAGCAATGCTGTAATTTTTAATGCTGACAGCCTTATGCATTATTTAATTAAAAACTAATTTACATTCATCTTATGCTGTTAATTGGATTGTCATTTAATTTTTTATTTCAAGCAGCCCTCTGGTTACATAGATTTGACCTGAATATTTTTCAGATCACTATTTCATTGTTTGTTTATAATTTTATCCTGGACATAAATTATATATTAAAGTATACATATTCATTTTTATAGGTTTTAGAGCACCTTCTTGATTTCAGAAGTCTGTGGAAACATAGTTTAGAAGACACAAAAACCTGCATTTGTAATTGCTAGCATGTTTTTGAAGATGTCCCATATATGTACTGTGTTTAAAATTTAATAACCATGGCTTTCCCTGAAAGAATGCTGACAGTTTCTGTATATAATGGCTTTGATTTTGTATTAGTATGTATCCAGGCCTCATATATCAGATTCAACCACTGAAACATTAGTTCTTGAATGAAAACTTCATTCTTAATAATATTTGTTGCATCTATATAAACTGCATTTTAGTGCATCCTTCAGTTTTCTATTTCAAAATGTTATGTAAAATTTGATTTTTGAAATTCATTTGATGTGTAATGCGCTTCGTTGTCATATAATAATATAAAAGTAGTTGTGATGGATATACTGATAAGATAACTAAACTATCTATCAGAAGAGATCATGCTATACCATTTGTTTTCATTTAAGGAACAAAATGAGCTAGAATGGCTATTTGCATCTGTCAGAATTTATATATTTTTCTAATACATTGTTAATTCTGAGTACTTTTGTCATTGTTAGAACTTTCCATTCAGAAACTCTGTAAAATATATATTGTGCAGACAGAGATTACTACTCCAATTCAGTACCCTCATTTTGCAAGTACTACACAAATCTGTATTTGTAAAATTCAAGTAGTGTATTCAATCCTCTGGTCAGGAGAGGGAGGTGATATTATAATCATCCAAATTAGCTCATTAGCATGCTTTTTAAAATTACTTTTGGCAACAATTTTCCCATGGCAAATAAGTGCTATATATGTTTTGAAATACAGCCTAATTTGTCTCACACATACATTTAATTGTAATTTCCTGAAATTAAAATTGTAAGTAAAATTGGTTAATATTAAAAATGTACTCCATTAATAGCAATTGGGTATACCTACCTTTAATAGCAAAACTTACAGTGACTTCCATTGTGAAACAAGTGGTGTTGCAGCAGAGTTTTATTGATTAAATTGGCCACAGACATATGTGAGAAGTTGTTGTGGGATGTTGATTTTATTAGTTGATATGACATATGTCTGCCAGGGATCTGCTTTGAGCTACATTGACCAGTACCCAACCGAGCAACCACATGTTCCAGATTCACAATCTGATTGCCACATGTCATGTTCCAAAATGCTTAAGTGCTATTGTGGGGGAAAGTTTGCTCTCCCTTGTATCTCCAGATGTGGAATTTCTACGCCACTTCCCCTGTCTCAGTATATACTACTTTTGTAGTTTGCATCAACTTTGAAAAAAAAGGAAATAGCAGATGTGGTGTAATGTTAAACTTAATTACATATATCTGTAGATTCAAGCATTTCAGATTGACCCATTTGCTACGTTAATCACATGATTAGAACAACAAAAATAATAGCTGCCAAAAAAGTATAAAATTCTATCTATATATGTAACAACCAGTGTTAGTCACAACTAAAATAGTTACTTTGACTCTAAGTTTTTCATTTGTGAAGTACCACATTTATATAACTTCAATTGGAAATGTTTCATGTAAAACTACATACACAAAAATCAGATAAAGAAAACTTAGCTTGTTTCACACATTTTGCAAATTTTTATTAATTTATTAAATCTTCTGTAGAGCACTGCAGTAAAGGCAGTGACAGAAGCAGAGCTGAATATCTTAAACCATCCATCATCTATCCACACCCCCTTCTTGCTACTTTTTCACATGGGGTTCTGGTGTCACTTCAATAACAGCAATATTCTGGAGCCACTGTTCACACCACTTAGTGGCTTGCCCTGCCACAGTTGTTCTTCCATACCAAAGACATGCAGGCTGCAACCAGACAAAACCCAAATGAACACAGAGAGGAGGACATGCAGACTCCACAGAAGATGCCCTAGACAAGAACTGAACCAGATAATGTCTCATTGTGAGCAGCTGAATATCTTAATGTAGGTAAAGACAATACTATGAAGATCGACTTGATCATCTGATTTAAGAAATGAATTAAACAGATATACAGTTATGTGGTGCCAGAATGTATTACTTTTATGAAATGTCATATCTCTGATAAAAGGCATTGTACCATTTACTTATCTAAATTGAAATTTGAAAATTACCTGCATTAGTTCTTTAAGTACAAGTAAATATATACAAACCAAGAAGCAGCATAGATGGCCTGTAGTCACTGTGTCAGAATGTAGACATGAAACTCCAGTAAGAAGGCAGTTCTGTGACATGAGTCTTAATTTATTCAAAGCTGAATACCCATACCAGAGGTCAATAAATATTAACAGGATTTATCAAAAAAAGTTGGAAGTAAAATGGGCAAGAAGCTACAGAGCAAAAAACAATGTAAGCATTTCAGGAGTAGATGAGGTAAAAATGGTTATATCAAATGTAGTAATTTCAAGGAATGGTTCTATGTGTATAAAACTATCTAATCATATTGGGAATGTCATGCTGAGACAAGTTTCACAAGAACAGTGAAGCATCTTCACAAGCTGAGCACTGGCAGTCACCTAATGCCAGTGTGACTTTTTTTTTTTTGTTGTTTAGACTTAGATAACTGGATTATTCCCACTAGGCCAATGGCCTCTTCGTTGCATCATCCATATTCTATCCACAGAAAAATGGAGTGAGTACAGCAACTGAGCAACATAAACCGAAGCTGTAACAGTGAGGGAGGGGCTCTGTCAGTAACAATTCATCTGAATCAGCCTATTAGTAAAACAATAATGTAAAGTACTTATATACACTTGGCTTAAAGGAGTTTAAGATCTCAATTAACCATAACATTAGAACTAATCACAGATTTATTATACATATAATAAGGGCAAGCATTGTTAGACAAAATCCTTTTCCCTCAGAGAATGGGTATTACCTCCTTATCCATAGTGTACAAATACAAAAGCTCTTGCACTCTAAACAAAAGTGTAACAGTAATACAAGTGAATTTTATGAGCTGAAAATGCAACGCTAGCTAGTCAGCTAGGCCTGCAGAGGACTTGCACATTCTCCATATTTAAAAATAGCATTATCTCTTGTCTTTCCAGTTTTCATAGGTTTGTCAAGGTCTTCTTTGGATGTATTATTTATTGCCATGCATGCAAAGCTTCATTCCTTGAGATCCCTTCCTGTGCACCTCACAAAGTCCGTTGTGAGGTAAACTAAATTATTTCCCACAAACACACAGCAAATATGTGTCCATGTGACATTAACAACTGCAGTGGCAGGGCATAGTCTGAGGTTTCATTAATAAAATATCTTAACAGCTTAACGACTACACAATGAAATAAAACAAAACAAGTTTAGAGAGAGTGTTATCTTATTTTATTATAGTGGCAACACCTCAAAGTTCCTAAATCTCGACACGTGTCTTTGTCACATACTAGTATCATTCACATTCACACTTCCTCCTTTACTTGAACCTTGCACCTGCTGTGAGATTGTTAAGGATGTGCTACTTTCTGTACTGCACTCTTTTCACAGTAAGTCATCACTTCCAGAGAATGCATGGTAATGTCAAACATATAAAAAAGGCTAGTAGTAGCTGCTTTGCTAAGAAAGCAGTGTAGGCAGTATAAGCAAAGCACAGCCTTAACATTTTTTGAGTATGGTAATGTTATTTCTCTAATACTAGATTGGTTCACTTACTGCGGTGGTGGTGCTGCGGTAGCATTGTCGCCTCACAGTTAGACATTGTCCGTTCAATTCTCAGTTAGAGCGTCTTCTGTGTAGCAACATGCTTGAATGGGCGTTCCTTCATTGAAGGTTGTGCGTTAGGCCCGGCAAGCCAGTACGTAAAAATCTACTGCCAATCATTAGCGGACCAGAGTTCCGCTGTGGCGACCCCTAACCGGGAAAAGCCGAAAGGCACAAACAAACAAACAAACTAGATTGGTTCACTTGAAGAGAAACTTTCAGCTGAGGTTATAACATCATGCAAACAAATTTCTCAATTTGTGTCAAAATATTCTGAGCACATCAAAAATAACATCAGTTATTTTCAACATCTGAAAAAAATCAAAACAAAAATAAAGTATGTTTGTGATAGTCTCAGCCTATTAAGGCAAATTATTTGCCGTAAAGGTGACCATATGAAGTGTTGGCACCCACTAGGGCAAGTCCTGAGACACAGAGACTGAATGGCCGAAAAACAGATTTACATATACTAAGTCCCATTTCTTGGGATATTCTCTTTTCTTTGAGGTATGATAATCTCAAGGTTGGTATATATAAGTTCGGGGGGGGGGGCATGCAAAAAAGAATTTTAAATGAGAACAGTGATCTTCACGATTGGATCTTTTCCTAAGTTTTCTTTTTTTTTCAGCTTGTCACCACTTGACATAACAGGTGCCAAAATTTCAATAGAGAGCCATAGGAAAGCAATTATACTGGTGAAAAATTGATAATACCGCCATACAGAACTGTGCACTTAATCTGAAGGGACAAAGGAGAAGGGCAAAGTGCCAGTTTCAAATGAAACTTTCAAAAGACATATTTATGATGGCTTGTCTGATAATCTTTGTCCAAAGATTAATAGTTGCTGATTTATTTTTTGTTCGAAGCTGTGAGTTAATATATAACAAAAAATGAAGCACCATTAATGAGCTATTGCAACATTATTTCATGTTTTCTTCAAAACTATATTTTTTCAACATTTATGTCATTATTTATTTACTTAATTTTTTTTTTAATTAATTACCTGAATCAATAATTTATGATGGCATTTGTGAGTTACTGATAAATTGGAATACAATGGAAAAGAATGTGTTTTCAGTGATGGTACTGTTGCAATGATCAATAATGTGAAAGGTTTTTTTTCAACGGTCCAGAAACAAAATCACTGAGTACAATCCACTCTTTTTACTATACTATAAAGCATCTGTGACTAAGGCTTTACAAAAAAATCTTGTTAGCTTTCAGTCAATCATTTTTCATCCATTTATAAATATTTGTAAAGAAGTGGGCACTAACATTTTTCACTGTTTCATAGGAAAGCATGCTGGCATTCTCTTAGAAAAAAAAGTGAGCACTACTGTTTAACATCCAGCCATGAGATTAGATAGCTCCTGTTTAAATATGATTACATAATGTTGCTACATGAACTTGTGTATGTATATATATATATATATATATATATATATATATATATATATATATATATATATACATATATATATATATATATATACACACACACACACACACACACACACACACACACACACACACACACACACACAAGTTCAAAATACTGACAACTCAAAATACTTCTTCT
The DNA here is from genome assembly GCF_019279795.1 of Protopterus annectens. NCBI lineage: Eukaryota > Metazoa > Chordata > Ceratodontiformes > Protopteridae > Protopterus > Protopterus annectens. The sequence goes on along the minus strand of NC_056739.1, from coordinate 1,398,618,252 downwards.
TCTTTTGGCTTTTCCTGGTTAGGGGTCGCCACAGCAGATCATCTGTCCGCTCATGATTGGCAGTGGAGTTTTACGGTGTCGAGTTGCCAGCCCGGCACCCAACCTTCCACAGAAGGCACACACATGCACACACTCACACCTAGGGCCAATTTAGAGTGTCCAATCCACCTACTGCATGTCTTTGGGATGTGGGAGGAAACTGGAGCACCCGGAGGAAACCCACGTGACCATAGGGAGGACATGCAGACTCCTCACAGAAGGCACCCCAGCTGAGAATCGAACCAGAGAACCTCTTGCTGTGAGGTAGCAATGCTAACCGCTGCACCACTGTGGCTGCCCGGAAAACTCAAAATACTGAAAACTCAAAATCAAATACTGAAAACTCAAAATCCTGAAAACACACAGGATACCAACACTTACTATATTCCAGCACAAGTACATACAGAAACATATTACTTTTCAACTATATGGAGGGGCAATCCCCCCTGCACCCCCATGTGGGGGCTGTGCCCCCCCCACATCCCCTACTTTAATATTGTCACTCCGAGATCGCACTACAGTGGGGAAAAGGGAATATTCCCTTATCCCCACTGTACCGCGATCTCAGCAATAGTTTTAGTTGTACATCAACACTAAACATTGATGTACAACTAAACTAACATGCAAACTGCATGTTTTTATTTCATTTCTCTTTTTTTTTAATTATGTTCTTACACGAAAGTGCATTTTCGAAAAAATGCACTTCCGCATAATTGACTTCGTAAAGGAGTCACTGGATCAAATGGGATCCACATATATATATATATATATATATATATATATATATATATATATATATATACTAGCTGTACCCGGCCACGCGTTGCTGTGGCTCAGTCTGGTTAAATGGAAAAGAAAGAAAAGAGAAAGCGCATGTTTCTAATATGTTTAATTTCACAATGCTTGTGGGTGTACAATATTTTTTGTTGTTCCATTGTCTATGCAGATATAGAGATTGTCTGGTTTGCCAACTCTAGAACACACAACATATAATTGTCCATGTGAGAAGCAATCCGTGTGTAGACCTAAACCGCGCAATTCTAAAGATTGGCCCTGAGCTTTGTTGATGGTGATTGCAAATGCCAATCGAATTGGGAATTGCAATCTCTTAAATTGAAATGGCATATTCGTTGGAATCATAGGAATGCGAGGAATGAGGACATCTTCACCTATGAAAGGTCCTGTCAAGATTGTTGCTTCTATGACGTTGCTCATTAATTTTGTTACTGCAAGCCGCGTGCCATTGCAAAGCTTTGGCTGGTTGTTATTTTGCAACATGATAATTAGCACGCCGATTTTCAATTGCAATACGTGCGGTGGCATCCCTGTCAGATCAAGTGAATTAAAAAATTCTGTTGGATAATTAACCGCTTCATCTGCTTCCACAACAGTGTTGACGGACTTGTATGTGACTGCCTCGCTTTGAATGTTAGATTGAATAATATTGTTAAGTTCGTAGACGTCTTTGTTCTTGGCCACAAGAATAGCACTTTCAGTCAGCCAATCATTATTCTTATAATTGGTTTGAATATTGGGAAATACTTTTTTAACCAATTCTTCTTTTGACGTCACTAAATTGCAGAAGTTATGAGGCAATGAAATTCGTCCTGAGGTCAGATCAACCGGCACCTTTCCGTTAACAAATTTCCAGCAATTGATGTGTGAATATCTCAGCTGATCGATCATTTTGCAGCTGGACATGCATATCTGTAGTTAATTTTAACGTCTTTACGTGTCGCCACAAAGTAGAGTATTTCAGGCAAGTATTTATTTCGTCCGCTGGTGTTGATCGAGGAGAACGAAGCAGATCTGAAGCTGCAGAACACGATCGCCGTGCTCGCAACCGTGCATCCTCAAGTCTGGCTGCATGTCGCTCTGCTGCTTCCTAGGCACGTATTTGAGCTATTCTTTGTCTGTTTCGCTCGTTCGCTGATGCCCGTTCTTCCTCAGTTTGATTTGCAATTACTCGTCGCACTGCTTCCGCTCCGCAAGTACGACGACCTAAGTTTGATCTTCTGCGAGGCATTATTTGGATGAACTAAAGCAGATCGATTGCACTGAAAAAGAATAAGAAAGTTATAACAAAAACATATAAAATTGCATATTTGTATACAAATATATAGAATCCATAGTAGGTATATAAAAACATGTGCGTATTCGAATGCAACGTGTGACATCTATATAATAGTAGGTATATAAAAACACGCGCGTATTCGAATGCAACATTGTGTGAAAATTTCAAAGCAATCGGTGAAGAACTTACGGAGATTTAAGATTTTGAACAAACGAACATTTACATTTTTATTTATATAGATGTGTGTATGTGCATATATATATATATATATATATGTATATATATATATATATATATATATATATATATATATATGTATATATATATATATATATATATATATATACATATACGTATGTATATATATATATATATATATATATATATATACATATATGTGTATAGCAATGTCCAATGTGTAGCATGTCCAACACATATGTATGTGTATATATATATATATGTATATATATATATATATATATATATATATATATATATATATATATATATATATATATATATATATATATATATATATATATATATATATATATATATATATATATATATATATATATATATATATATATATATATATATATATATATATATATATATATATATATATATATATATATATACATATGTATATATATATATATATATATATATATGTATATGTATATATATATATATATATATATATACACACATATATGTATATACATATATATATATATATATATATATATATATATAGAGATAGAGAGAGAGAGAGCAGATGCTTTTGAACATCTCATTGTTTAATCATAAGATAAAAGATTTAGGTGCAAATGGTCTAACATATCCAAACAAGCTAAATATTCCTCTACTTTCGTGTATTCTTTATTCTAAAGTCTCCATATTCAGGTGGGATAATGCATGCATTTGTAATCTAGCTTTACAGTTGCAAAATAGCCTTAAAAGCATTATTTGTATTGCTCTGGATATACCTGAGTGCTGTAAATTTTATAACAGCTTTTAAATGGCTTACCAGTGTTGAAAATAAAACAAAAATATTCAGAAATAAATTAAACAAACTTATGCAGAAAAGACAGAGGAAGGAAAATGAGAAGGGAGAGAGAGAGATAGAGCACAGTTTATTAACAATATAGCATATAGGATTAGTAAATTGACTAGCACTCACACATAAACAGCTTATCATTGTGGTTTCTTTTTGGAGGCAAGTGATTGCAGAAAAGGCAGTCTACCATATCCCCTAACAACAGATGTAGCCCGTTAAAAGTGCTGCCTAACATATGGATTCCCATAGTCACAACAGTGGCATGAATTATAAAAGATTGTCGTGTTAGTATTAGAACATGTAAAACTTGACATTAGCCACACATACTAGGTACAAAGATCATACACTGAGGTTCATAGGTTGGTACTTAGCTATTGGCTCTAGGGCCTGTACAAGCCTAGCCATAACAATTTCCTGGCTATTTCTTCCCACAATATTTACTTCCCTGGACCCCTGTCTAACAGGGCGACTGACATGATCCCCGGGGTGAATTTTTTATCTCCCATCCAATCGTCAAGGTTCCTTTTGAAGAGGGCCAAAGAGGCACTCTGCTTGACATGTATGGGCAGTCTTTTCCAGAGTCTGGGGAGTCTCTGGGTCAGGAACCTATCACAACAGCATGTTTTGTCCATTGTGATGACAAGGTTTAGAACCCTGGAGCGTGTGGCTCTGAGGGATTGGGATTTATTTAAGTGTAGCATGTCCAACAGCTCTGGGTTTGACATGGCCTTGTATGTTAAGCAGGGATCGCCTCTGAGTAGACGATATGTGACAGAGTATAGCTGGAATTTTTTTAGCCGGTCAGCATAGGGCATCTCCTTTAGGCCTGTGATTCTTTTAATGAGGTATTTCTGTGGTCTTTCCAGTTGTTGCAGATGTTTGGAGAGATACATACCAAATGGGGCATTGTATTCTATAATGGGTCTAATGATGGATGAGTACAGTGGGACAGTGACCTCCTTTTTTTCTGGATGAAAAGGCCTTAGTGATGAGGTGTGCCACATAGAAGGATTTCCTGACTGTTGTGGTGATTTGGTTATCGAAGATGAGACCACTGTCCACCTGTGCCCCTAAGTCTGTTATCACACTTTCGGTGTTTAGGGTACTGCCACCTATGCGGTAATTCACGAGTACATGTTTTTTTCCCAAAGGGGATAACTATACATTTCTTGGCAATGAGCTTGAGCCCATGGCTCTGGCACCAAGCATCTGTTTCTGTAAGGCCCTTTTGTAGAATATCCACATAATTTGGGGAGTCAATAATGGCCCCAAGTTTGCAGTCATCTGTGAGCCTTGTTAGCCAGAGTCCCTTAGTGTTGGCCTGTACTTCAGAGAAGTAGATGCCAAACAAGAGCGGCCCCAGGACTGAACCCTGAGGTACTCCACTTGTCATTTGTCTGGAGCTGGATTTGGAGTCAGCTACTTTTACAGTGTGGGTTCTGTCTGTATGCCAGCTGGCAACCCATCGAGTAACATAGCGATTAATGCCCAGCTTAGTAAGTTTAAATCTATGATTCCAGAGTGGGGGATGGGATCAAAGGCCTTGGCGAGGTCCAAATAGGCTGTATGGACCGCCTTACCCTTGTCCACAGCTCTGGAGACTGATTCAAAGAAGTCAATCAGGTTCAGGAGACAAGTTCGGCCCTTCACAAGCCCAAACTGGGTGGGGTCCAGTGTTTGAAGGTTGCCAATATCTTTGTTTATAAGTTCCTTGATAATATATTCCATGGCCTTGCAGATCAGGCTCGTCAGACTGATGGGGCGGTAGTTCCCAGTATCCAAGTTGGATCCCCCCTTGTGGAGTGAGATAACTGTAGCTATGCACCACTCAGTGGGCACAAAGCCTGAGGTGAGGCTATAATTAAACATGACACTTAGGTGAGGTGCCAGTTCATTTTGTAGTTCATGTCGTACACAGCCCGGGATATCATCTGGTCCCATGGATGCTGTATTCCTAGCTTTGGAGAGTGCATTTTTTAACTCTGTGGCTGTTATTACTGGAATTTGGCAATCTTTCGATATTGAGATGTGCCCTTTAGGGAGTGAGAGGGGGGCAAAGTTGGCACTGAATCGATCTGCCAGGATATTGCCAATATCCTTGGGATCAGTATATTTAATGCCATTCAGTTGTAGCTCATAGCAGATCTGAGCATTGCCATTTTGGTTCTTGACATAGCTGAAGAATGCCTTGTGGTTGTCTTTGGAATCTTTGGCAATTTTATTTTCGTAACTAGCTTTGGAAGATTTTATGAGGGATCTCAGCTTTTTACTGAGGCTGGTAAGGGAGTTTTTTGCATCCTGGGATTTTCCTCTTTTCTGCAACAGTTTCTTCCTTTTGTTGTAAAGTTTGTTCATGGCAGGGACCACCAGATTGGCTTCCTTTTTTTTGGAGGAGAGTGTCTTGGTTCTATTTGGGATTGCACGATTCATGCACGAGTGGATGTGCTCGTACAGTGCCTTAGTGTAGGATTCAGCAGTCGAACCTTTAGTTCCCATCTGCATGGGTGTCATGAAGTTTGTCACTTCTGACTTGAGTAGCATGAAGTTGGCTTTGGAGAAGTTTTTTATGGAGGTTTCCTTACTGGGGGGTGGGGGAGGGATGTGGATGTCAAGGGTGATTACCTTATGGTCAGACCTGACCAACGAGAGAGTGACCATAGGTGTAGAACATTGATTTCCCATGTTGGTAATGACCAGGTCTAGGATATTGGACCCCCTGGTGGGACTATGGATTAGTTGATCCAGGGCATTGGAATTTATGAATTCCAAGAACCGTTGGGGAAAGGTGATGGAGCAGGAGTAGTTTTCCCAGTTAATGGCAGGGTAGTTGAAATCACCCAGTATTAGGGTGTTTGGTTGTATCTTAATATTTTCCAGTATGTTTAGAAAGGTGTAGTGAGAATCTTGGGGCATGGTGGGGGATCTGTAGCAAGCTAAAATGTGGATTGCAGTCTTACCTAGTGTTAGTTGCACCTGGAGAATTTCAGACGCATTGTGTTGGGCAACTAGCCTGGTGGTGTGAATACCCTTGGTGAATATGGACACTCCTCCACCTTTAGTCTTTCTGTCCTGGTTTGGTGGCCAAAAAGTGTGGTAAGTGTTGTAGCCTGGTATTGCAGGGGTGATCTCTGGAGCCCTGAACCAGGTCTCAGTTACTGCAGAGATATTGATGTTCTCCATTTTTAGGAGTGCCTCGAGAGAGCACATTTTGAGGTTAAGACTTCTAGCACTGAAGTCTAAACCCCAATGCCTACCAATACCTGTTTCCAAGATATATTAATACATATCTGAATGCAATCGGTGTCACGTGGTGATCATGTTTTAATAACACCTTTCCTCTCACTGATGCGTCATGCTCATTTTGACTCCGCAACCCTACTCCAGACTCCAGACCTCTGCTCAGTTGCGTCATGTCACACCTCAGACTGCATTATTATTATTTAGTTGATAAGTATGCCAAATAAAATTAAACATCCTAGACATCGTGACCTGACATTCATTACCTAACTTCCAGTTTTTATCTAACATGAAACATATCTTATCCTTGTCATATCTATTTCTGTCTAATAGACTAATTGGTACTTACGTATTTTTTGTAACCAGGAGCCAAATGTTTCAGACCTCATCAAATTATTGATTTATGTTAGAAGCATTGGTGTTCTCCCTTAAAACTGTTTTGGAAGGAAGGTCACGGTCAGTCTTGGACTTGGTTTCTGTCATTCAGTCTCAATATTCTGGCTGTAGAAGCACTAATAACACTCAGAATAATAAATGGTTACCTCTAAAGGTGCTGTGCACATCTTCAGCGTCTGGTCATTTCCCTGCCTGTTGCATAAGCTGGCAATCTTAATAGCTTTTTTTTGCCAGCAGTTGTCTGACTTCTGTTCAACATAGATAATGATAATATCCATTTCAGTTATGTGCTGTCCACAGGAGCAGCATAAGGGCAAATTCATTTTTGCTTATTTCTCACACAGCAAAAATGAATCTGGAGAAAGTTGCTGCCCCAACTGTGTGAAACGTACAGCGCAAATTGTTTTTGCTAGCTTTGGGTCTTAAGGTTGCTGTTAGGAGATTATTTCTGTAAAGGACTGCTGCTGCAAACATTTCTTACCTGCTAGATAGGCACTATTATCCATTAGGAAATACTATTTTTTTTTATTTTATTCATATTTTAATTAAGTTGACAACATGTACTCGTTTTGGTTCTTCATGAGCACGTGTACGGGCTACTGTTAGCTTGGTAGTGATAGGAAAAGAGGTAGGGTAGCCCCAGTTTTAAGAAATAAATTAGTGAGTTTGACATCTTATTGTCAGTATTGAGTAACAGGATGAAGCTGAAGTATAAATCTTTTGCTGGCATTTGGGTCACGAGTTGAATTCTGTGCATGATCGCCATAACTGTCTTTCAGGAAAATAATGAGGGGGGCAAAAACTTCAGTTATAAAAAAAAAATAGAAGTGTAACCCAAACTAAGTAAATTGTAAAAGCATAACTAAGTAAACCCAATCAGTTAACACATCTTTTTACTCCACTGATGCTATTTGCAGAATTAACAGATTTTGGTCTTAGCTGCGTTAATATGTAAGTATCAACTAATTTGTGAGCAAAAAGAGTAGAGTAATTGAGTGTAGAGTAACTTCCCTGTGAGTTTGTACAGCTGAGTAAAGAAATAAGAGAAAGCATTCATAAACCAGGAGTGTAGCTCCACTTTCCAATGCTTGTATTCCTGATTCATAATTGTTAAACCACCTATAAATGTCAATCATTGGTCCCTCAGCTACTTTGTAGTGCTGTCAGACTGTATGGTTTCCGTCTGTTAACCGAGAGATGATGCATTTCCTTCTTTTCCCCAGTCCATACACTCACTCACTCTTAAGAAGGGTTCTGTGCTTTCTCCTATTAACCTGGTGCACGTGGGCATTTTGAGGCAGTGCAGCAACTGCCTCATGTACAGACAACCCTCTCCTCTTACCTCCCAACACTCAGACTTGTGAGAGATGCATTTATATCACCAAATTGGAAGCTATGCACTCTCCAACCAAGACCGGACTAGATGGTTAAGCGGAGAAAGTCAACACCTGCACCACACCACATGGAACACATAGCCCTCCAGAACACCCACTATCACAGCTCTCACATAAAAACACAAACCAGACACCCACCTTCATGGAGGCTCTCAATAGAAATTTACCCAACCAGTAGAGATGTCCAAGACAGAAATACACTCAACCACCACAACATAGCACAAACCGCGGGACACATAGCCCACCTCCACAGTGTGCCCCTCAACCTAAGCCCCTAAGGCTAAACACCTTGCCCAATACAATAATCATAGGTGACTCAGTAGTGAGGCATACAGATGTCCCACTCACTAGGTTGAATAAGGATAACGTAACAATCAGCTGTCTGTCAGACGCCAGAATCCAGCACATAACACACGCACTCAAGTCACTCCACAACAAGTACAAGTATGACTCTGTCATTGTCCATGTGGGTGTGAATGACCTGAGATGCACCTCCCTGGACTACATGAAAAGAGACATGGTGGAGCTCTCGGATTATGTGGCCCAGGCAGGTATGATACTAGCCCTGAGTAGTATCTTACCGTGACCCAGAATGATACCGCAGTACAAACAAAAAATGTTTGACTTCAGCAATTGGCTAAGTTTCTGGTGTCATTCTAAGGGAATCCAGTATCTGTCTGCTCTGGATGACATGATCGATAGACCTTGATGCTTTGCCAGAGATGGCCTGGATCTGTCACCCCTGGGTTTCCGGGTACTAGCTAAGGCTCTTGCCACCCCTATAGTGCCTGAAGCTCCAAACACAGTGGTGTCTCCATATTCATAAAGGATATGCACACCTTCCGACTAGTAGACCAGCATAATGCATCTGAGATACTTCAGGTACAACTAACATTAGGTAACATGGAAATCCAGGTCATAGCCTGCTATAGGTCCCCAATCATGTCCATAGACTCTCATTTCATGTTCCTAAGCACCCTGAAATCTATCAAGGTCCAACCCAACACTCTCTTACTAGGATACTTCAACTACCCCTCCATCAACTGGGAAAACTACTCAAGCACCAGTACACTGGCCCAATGCTTCCTGGAATTCATCACTTCCAATGCCCTGGACCAACTCATTCTGACCCCCACTAGAGGAAGGAACACCCTTGATCTGGTTATTACTAACATGGGCAACCATTGCTCTACACCAATAGTCAATTCCTCCCTGGTCAGATCCGACCATAAACTAATCACATGGATATCCACATCTCACCCACACTCACCGCAAAGGTAAGCACCTTGAGAAACTTCTCCAAAGCAGACTTTGGACTCCTAAAAACAGAGGTGGCCAACTTCAAGGCACCCATGCCAATGGAAAATAGCTGCATGACTGCCAAATTGTACACCAATGCACTGTACAAACATGTACACAAATGCATGGAACTAGCCATACCCAACAGAACCAAGACACTCTCTTCCAAAAAAGGAAGCCAATCTGCTGGTCCCCTGCCATTAATAAACTCTACAACAGAAGGAAGAAACTGTTGCAGAAAAAGGTGAAGTCTCAAGACTGGAAAAGCTCCCTTATTAGTCTCAACAAAAATTTGAGATTCCTCATCAAATCCTCTATAGCCAGCTATGAAGGCAGAATTGCAGCAGACACTAAAAACAATCACAAAGCCTTCTATAGCTATATCAAGAACCTCCACGGCATTACTCAGATTTGCTCTGGGATACTGCACAATGGTACCTCCTATACTCAGCCAACAGATATTGCTAACATGCTGTCCAACAGATTCAATGCCAACTTTACCCCCTCTCCCCCCTAAAGGACAAATCACAATACCAGAAGAATGCCAGACACCCAGCATTACTGCAGCATAGGTTAAAGCTACATTGTCCAAGGCCAAGAATACAGCTTCCATGAGACCCGATAATATCCCTGTCTGTGTTCTACATGACCTACAAAGTGAACTGGCACCATATCTGTGTGCCCTGTTCAGTCACAGCCTCACCTCAAGCTTTGTCCCTACCAAATGGTACACTGCTACAGTCATTCCTCTCAATAAAGGGGTAGCGACTACAGACCCTGGGAATTATCACCCCCATTAGCCTGATGAGTTTGATATGTTAAGTTATGGAGTGCATAATCATGGACCTGATTAACAAAGATATAGGAAATCTCCACACCCTAGACCCCACGCAGTTTGGCTTTGTGAAAGGGAAATCATGCCTGCTCAACCTGGTTGACTTCTTTGAGTCAGTCACCAGGGCTGTGGATGAAGGTAAGGCAGTACATACAGCCTACCTCGGTCTGGCCAAGGCCTTTGATACCATTCCTCACTCGGGAATTATTGATAAACTCACCAGACTAGGCATAAACCCCTATATCACTAGGTGGGTTGCAAATTGGTTCACAGATAGAGCACAAAGTGTGAAAGTAGCAGACTCCAAGTCAGACTGCTGACCAGTCACGAGAAGTGTCCCACAGGAATTGGTCCTGGGTCCTCTCCTGTTCAGCATGTACTTCTCAGAGGTGCTAGCCAACACAAAGGGACTCTAGCTGACCATGTTCGTAGATGACTGCAAGCTGGGAGCCATTAACTCCCCAAGTGATGCAGACATCCTACAGAAAGGCCTCACTGAGACCAATGACTTGTGTCGAAACCATGGCCTTAAGCTTAATTCCAAAAAATGCGTTGTCATCCCCTTTGGTAAAAACTCAGTTCCCACTGATTACCACATCAGTGGGAGCCCACTGAACACTGAAGGCATTATAAGAGATCTGGGGACGCAGGTTGATTGCAACCTCTCCTTTGACCTCCAAATGGCCACTGTGGTCAGAAAGTCCTTCTATGTGGCACATCTCATTACCAAGGGTTTTGCATCTAGGAAGAAAGAGGTGATCATATCTCTCTACTGTTCCTTCATTAGACCAGTCATCGAGTATAATGCCCCATTTGGCATGTACAGCTGGAGAGACCACAGAAGTACCTCATGAAGAGGATCATAGGCACTGAACACATGTCCTACACGCACAGACTCAAAAGACTCCAGCTATTCTCTGTCTATCACCTACTTAGAGGTGATCTCTGCTTGATTTAGAAAGCCATGTCTGACCCAGCTCTGTTAGAAATACTTCTAAAGAAATCCCAATCCCTCCGCAACACATGCTCCAGAGACTTCAACCTCATTACCACAATCAAAAGAACATGCTGTAGGGACAGGTTCCTCACCCAGAGACTGTCCATACTCTGGAATAGATTTCCCATACATATCAAGCAGAGCACCTCGCTGACCCTCTTCAAGAGAAATCTTGATGAGTAGATGGGTAATAGAAAGTTCATCCCGGGGGTCACTCCAGTGGCTCTACTTGATAGAGGCACTGGGAACTAACATAGGGTGGTACGATGCCAGGGCACTTCTATGGCTAGGCTTGTAAAGGCTCCAGGGCCATTAGCCTAGCACACACCTATGAACCTATGAATCACACCTGCCCCAACAACTTACAGAGTCTATCTTAACTTACATTGCTCATTCCTCCCATTTACTGAATCTCCCAACCAAGAAACTTAACTTCTGCAACATTCAAAGTCAGCCTTGGACTACATGGCAGTGGGCAATTCATAACATTTTTTACCTCATTTGCTGTACCAGCAGATACAGTGTACTTTGCATTTTATTTAAATTAAGGATTTGGGTTCTTTTTAAACACCCATTACCCAGAGCTTTTTTGTATCATAGTGTGGTGTAGTTAATAGGCTTGGTTCTCCCATTGAGTTGCTATGTTTGGAATGCATATTAGTGTGTGTTGTGTAACAGAGTTATACATTTTACACCTTTACATGGAATTCACAGTGACTGATGACAGTGTTTTGCTCAGAACTGTTAATACTGGGTACATCATTGTTCACGGGTCAGCAGGAGAATCATTTGTTGTTTTACATGGTAATAGTCCATAGTCATCCTTCACTAAATATGTGCCTCTCCTTCACAGTCCGTCACAGTTTAGAGGCCTTTGAATTGTGAATAATGTCACTGCCCCTACTACTTGCATATCTACTCCATAATTAGACTGTTCCAGTTATACGTTGATGGACTCACTTATTCGTACTAGAATGTTTGTCAGTTGCATAGGGCTCTTGTACATTCTTTCTACTTTGTACCAGCCCCTAAGCAGCTGTATGCATAATGTGTGAATACCCCATCTAATTCTCCATTTTTTTCTGTCATCTTTTTCAAGATGGATCTAGGCCTTGAGATATTCATTTTTGGAGACTAGTACATACTAAAGTTGTGACAGATGAGGTATCAGATTTTGTTAAGGGTAAAATGTTAATGGTCCCTGCTGTTACCAGCTTGTCAGCTGTTCTATGTCTTTTTTCCTGGTGTTTGTTACATTTTTCCTGGTATACCCTAGAGAAAATTATAAATCATATATTCTAGATGCTAAGTAGTGTTGAATGTGCTGTTATGATGAGCCTACCTCCTGGCTGCATCCTGCTGTAAAATGTCCTAGACAAAGGGATGGAATGGTATGGAAGCTTGCAGGTCAATATGGGCTCTGGGCTTAATGCTTTTATCAAAAAAAAAAGACAACACTAAAAATATTAACAAAAAACTAAAGAGCAGAATAAGTGGAGCAAAGGAATGGATGCCAAACCACGCAGGTAAAATTCAAACTATTTAATGGTGCTTCCTGGTGCTTTGGCTAGGTACCTTCAAGAGAATAACTTTTACACCATTAACAACTACAGTTTATATGAAACACAGGCAATTAACAATTATTCAGTCAAGCTATATAACAATTAAAAATTACATCACCATAGTGAGACAAAACTTTGACCCCCATGTGTATGAATCACCCAAGACATTGCAATTTATTTATTTATTTGCAGTTGGTTTACCAGGATAGTCCATTGGGCCAAAAGAACCCATTTTCAATGGAGTCCTGGGGAGAAAAGCTCCAAAAACAATTAGCAAGGTTACAATAAGGTATTTAGTTTCAATTATACAATTCCTATGGACCTGGAAATACAGTAGACTAGTATACAAACATATACAAATATTACAATCTTGTATCGCTGAAAACAATTTACAATATAGAAACTGAGAGGCTTTTACAACTTAGGGTGGGTTAAACTGGAGATATCTTTCATACATTCAGGATGAGTAGCTTAATACAATCAAGAGAAAGGTATATGAGCTGACATAGAACCTTTCAATATAGAAACAGAGAACCTTTTCCATCAGAGGGTATATTTACACTAAGGTACCTTTAAGTAAAACTAGCAGCTTCTGAGTGCTAAATGCTTTATAAAATTAAACAGCTTTGCATCAAATACCATTTCAGTGCTTGTGTAATATATTATTTGTACTCCATACAATCAAATCTATAAACATGGACTTTATATTTGTTTATTACTCTTCTTATTTACAAAATACAAGTATTAACCTTCCTGATTATAACCTTTGGGATGAAGAGTACCAGAATGAATGATTAACTTAGCTTCCAATTGTAACAATTTAGTTAAATATTCAGTCCCCTGGCTATAGTTAGGTTTGGCCAAGATGCTAAAAAATAAACTAACGGCTGACCATCCATGCACTGCATGAAAGTGATTGGCCACCGGGCTTTCCAACCTACCATTCTGAATATCACCCAAAAATGTTCCATTATACGACTTCTGGCCATTCTTTTTTTTGGCCAATGTACCATCTAATTGGTGTGTACCTACACCCAATGATATATACAATCCCACACGAACGGCAGTTGAAAGAGCCCATGGCATTATATTTCTTTTTGCTCCTTTGCTACACTTATTATGCTCTTTAGTTTTTTCCTTAATGCTTTTATCCTGTGCCACAGTGGCCACTGTTGGCTGATATAGTACCAGTTACAGAAGCACCCCTATTTTGGACACTACTTGTTTTAGAGAAGAAATGTATAATAAAGATGTGAAACTGAAAAGAGCCTTAAAGTGTGCATCTGTAGAGAACCCTCGATTGGTGGTATTGCTATGTAGAAGTCCCTGGTTATGCATCTGATGGGAAAATATCTAAAGTGAATGCACTGTTCATAAAGATAGGTCTTTACATAGGTTGTGTAAATGTTATCATAGGCTGTTAATGTTTAATATATGGTACACCAAGAAGCCATACAAGCTGCAAAATATGGTCAGTCTTTGCTTTAGCCTTCAGTTTATGACATGAAAACCCTGGACTTTGTGGTTCAGTAGTGACGGCATGAATAGTAATGGCAAAATATAACCACTAAATTCCATTTCACTCCCCTTCCTCCCTCTTCCATATTCATACTTTGGTGTTTAAAAAACCTTTTAAAACATAAATATTTGTGTTGCTTTTAGTATTGTCTGACAGCACTTATACAAGAAAAGGAAAAGCATATCACAGAGTGTGCATGAGCAGGTTTTTATTAAGCCATTATTCCACAGTTTCTAGGTTTAGAAGGCATTCCAAAGACATTTATTTGTCATCGCTGTGTGGTAGCCAGAGATCTGCAAGCTAAACTATCAGTAAATAGAACTAGGTCCTGTCCTCTGCTGAGAATCACATGTACAAAAGTATTTCACAAAAAATGTTTAGGCTGGGCCAATTTAATGAAGCTTCTTTTTTGTTCTGTCATCTAGCATATACTTAGGTAAACAAACCACAATCACGCACAGATGATGAACTAGTGGTATGAATGACAAGGCATGCTTTTCTTGCAGGCAGAATGCAACATCATTTCCGGATGATACACTGTCAAATAGTAGTGAGGTTACAGATCCAACCCAAATGACTGAGGAAGTTTTCAGAATCTCCCCAATGAATTCACAGAAGCTAAAATCATTTTCTTGTACTATTTATTATTTAAAGGCTTACCTAGAGGCTAGTAAGATACCCAAAAGACTTCCATTAAGATGGGAGCAACAGGTGATATTCTACTGAAACAATGGCAGATAATTCAGTAGATGGCATTTATCATGTTTATAAACGTAGTGATCAAGTGTTATGACAAACAGATTAGTAACAGTAATAAGGTGAACTAAGGTGATTTGAATATAAAAGCAAAACAACTTAAAGCATACCTACAACATTTTTAGCAGCACTCCAGCTAACTCTAGCTTTTACAAAATGCCTGAAGAGCAGCAATGTAAAACAAAAAATAAGAGGTTTAATAGAGATTTAAATAAATATTTTGGTTGCATATTCATCTGGAAACATAAGAGAAATGTGTTTTAATTTAGGTCAAGAACAGTCTAAAGGTAAATGCAGAAATTGTCCAGACTACTTTGTCCTGTACAGCAGGGATTTGCCACATGCTAATGATAGTTTAACAATTACAGAAACTGAGTCCAATGAGAACACAAGTGATGAACCTTGCATATTTTTAATTGTTTCTTCTTTATATCTTCCCTTCTCTTTCCCAGCTTGCTATGGCTTGGCTTTGCATACAAGGATCTTCTTGAGATGTTGGTACAACTTTAGTCTAGTGAGCACAACCTTGCTGGGATGAATGCCAACGTGAACTGTAGTGCCATTGGCTTTTTTCATGGGCAACTCACTTAATATAAATCACATACTTCTTAATGTAAACTTGAACAACTTTACCAATCTGTTAGCCCTTGTAATGACCTTGACAACCCAAACCTCCTTCTAATAAAAGAATACTGAATCACTTTGGGGATAATAAGCATAGGAGGGGGTATCAGAAAGCACCCTAACAGAGCAATAAATTGTGCTGGAATTCAACATACAAATGAGCAGCAGAGCCAGATCCAGCAGAAAATGACATAGGCAGTCACCTAGGGCCCTGTGGCTGGAGAGGGACTCACTCTGGCTAGGCGGCTTAAACATTTACTTTAATAACATATTAAAAAAAAAACTTCTTAACACCATGGTGGCAGCGCCTTCTCCTTTAAGGAGAACCATACTTGTGCAGCATGCAAGTCACCATGGAAGTAAACAAATTCCATCCTTGTGCACGGAATTTAAACTATCCATTACATTAAAAGAGAAGGTAAGTGCGTGCGTGTGTGTGTGTGTGTGTGTGTGTGTGTGTGTGTGTGTGTGTGTGTGTGTGTGTGTGTGTGTGTAATTTAACTAGCTGTTCTGTTCATATGAGAGATAGTGTGTGGGTGTAAGTAATTTAAACTACATAGAAACTGTGTGTGTGTGTGTGTGTGTGTGTGTGTGTGTGTGTGTGTGTGTGTGTGTGTGTGTGTCCATGTATAAGTAATTTAAACTAGATAGAAACTGTGTGTGTGCATATGTATGTGTGCATGTGTAAGTAATTTAAACTAGAGAGAAAGTGTGTGTGTGTGTGTGTGTGTGTGTGTGTGTGTGTGTGTGTGTGTGTGTGTATACATGTGTATGTGTATGCAATTTAAACTAGCCATTACGTTTCTGTATGAGAAAGTCCGCATGTACATGTGTATGTAATTTAAATTAACCATTCTGTTCATATGAGAAATAAAGTGTGTGTGTTGCAGTATGATAAACGTAAAACAAAGGCAGCAACCACCATGAGATGAGAATACAAAATTTAATCAGTCTGTTTAAAAACACTGAATAAAAACAATGATGCTACAAACTGTGATGAGCGCTTTCAGGCTAGTGCCCTTCATCAGATCTTAAATTGTAAAAGTTCTTATTGTGTTTATCATGTAAGTAGCCCCTAATCTTCAGTTCACATACCTTTACAAAAGTATTCATGGTGGAATTAAATATAGGAACAAACGAGCTAGGTTGCTTTAAAGATCCAAGTTGGTTGAAAACATTGTTACCAAACATATCTTTTAGCATAATATTCCTACCAAACAACATCAAATACAGTACTACATCATTAAAATTACTGTCACAACTAGGAGCAAAAGTGGGCTCCTTGTTCAAGACATATTGCTCAGCTTTAGTTAGAACATAATCAGATAAATTATATACAGTATTACTAGCATCACCAGTCACTGAGGAGTCCTGCGTTTTTTTACTTCTCTCAGTTCGTGTTGTGACCACCTCCAATCATTCTTCTTCTTCACGGGTGCTAGTAAAAAAGGAAAAGAATGCTTGTTTTCTCCTGTCATTCATACAGTATTTGGTCATGCCCCCAAGTTTGTAACTTCTGTTTCTAGCTCAATAACATCCACTATTTGTATTTTGTCAATTTGTATGTGTGCTGGCACTAAGTCGGTAGAATTACCATCTCTCTCATCTTCTTTACAGGAACCCCTTGTTGTATCCAGAGTATTCACATCACATCCATCCGTTCTCTTGGATCTGGTAGTACTGAGCGCAATGGTTTTACTACTGGCATCTCCCTGCTTGCCATCAGTCGAACCCGATTAGTTCAGTACTTCAACAAGGCATCTGCTACCTTTGGTCAGCTCCTTACTGGCCCTGTAGCTGCCCCGCCTAGGCTTCCAAGCATGGGGAAGTCTATCCAAGGTTTCTGCAAAGCCAGCAGTTTTCATGTACATGTTAGTATGGTGCTCCCTAGGCCAGACAAATATCTGAACTGTTAAAAAGTCATTGTGATCCCTAAAGAGTTTCTTCATTTTGGTCTGCTGCAATCTATTATCCAATATGGATAGCAACCAGAACGCTTCATCCATTCTATTTGTATACAACTCCTCCATATAGTCCGTATCCATATGCCATTGTAACAAATCAGTTTCATTTGTTAATAGTTCCTCTTGCGGTGCAAAAAAATCTAAAAGCAACTGCATATATGAAAAGCCTGTTTCTATGTTGATCTGTTGCCATCTGGCCGTAAGCTCGGGGTATGTTTCCCCTTGAGTAGGCATGCACAGCACCCTCATGCCTCTCAGAACCACCCCAAACTTCAAACAGGCTTCAAAATGATAACTTTGCCACTGCAACCATTTTAATTTAGTCACTTTGTTAATTAAACTGTTCAGTAGATCTTCAAACACCAAGTTGTTCTTTATACTCACTGCACTGGTAGGTTGTTGCCCTGCCGAAGACCACAGGTCCAAATTCAACAAGGGATTACAAGCAGAAAATAAGTTCTTCTTAACATTAAAAAATTGGTAAATTGGTAATATTGCAATAGGGAATAAATGACAAAATACCAAGTTCATAGTTACAAGGCATCTCAAACAAAGGAGGACACACTTAGGTGTGTAGAACCTCTATCCCCCCTTAAAATGCACCAAATAATCAGCATAATTGAAAGGGCACTGCAATACCAGTACTCCAGCTACATGATGTGGGATGGGAGTAAATTCACAGCATTCTGCACCAAAGGCAATGATACTACACTGCTTTCAAATTCTACAGCACAAACAGTGACTGACATTTGTTAGACTAGAAAATTTGTAGTACATTGAAAACAGACTTAGCATGAGCAACAGTAAACTTCTCTTCCCTTGAAACTCACAATTCCCTGAAAATGTGCTGAAAATCAAACTCACAATTCCTTCAGTAGCCTGGTAGTTGGTGGTGTTCAGGATTCAGGCTCTTGTCTCCACTGAAGCTCACAGTTCCTTCAGCAGTCTGGTAGACGGTGTAGAGGATTCTGGCTGTTGTCTCCTGTAACCAAGTTACAGTGTCAAGCCTAATCAGGTTACTTGACTTAGCTGCCCCCCCCCCCCAACTAGGGCATTACATACCATACCTGCATACCTCTCAATGTCTTAGCACAAGAAATCTGGACAAAGGCTAAAATAATTGGGGGGGGGGGGTATAGGCCCAAAAATAGGGAGAGATTTTAAATATTGCTCTTTTTAGCTTGCTAGAAAAACAGGATTTGTGTTAGCAGGCATTTTTTTGAAGGATATGAAGTCTGAAACCCATATGCCATTATTTAGTAACTTCAAAACTCCATGAATTGCCAGAAAACCACAAATTGTATGAGGAAACTAGACAAAACGTTGAGACAAAAATCTGGTCAGTTGAGAGGTATGTTAAATATACACATACCTACATCTACCTTCTCTCTACTGTCACACAGTAGCACATACACACACCTACTCTCACACACACACACACACACACACACACACACACACACACACACACACACACACACACACATACACCTTCTCTCTCTGATGAAGGGCACTAGCCCGAAAGCGCTCATTACAGTTTGCAGCATCATTGTTTTTATTCAGTGTTTTTAAACAGACTGATTACATTTTGGATTCTCATCTTGTGGTGGTTGCTGCCTTTGTTTTACATTTATTCTACTTTTGTGTGGGCTGTACAACCTTGGTGAGGTCACTTCTGTGCTTTTCTTGGACTTACTTTGGTGTTGGAGACCTCACACACGATGGATGAGATGGCTGGAGTATCTGGGACTGTAAATAAGCCGCCTGCCCTACGTGGACGGATAAGGCAATTCATTCTTCAAGGACAGCAGGTACTGAATTTGTAGATGAAACACTGAAATGTAAAGTGTTTGCCAGTAGCAACCTCTTCATTAGTTACAGATCTCTTTAATGTGGAATTATTCGAATGACTTTTACATCTGTAGAGATTGTGCTTATTATGTGATATTGGTGGATTGTAATGACATAAGTCTGAGTGGCCTTTTATGGTTGAAATTTTCTGAAATGGGTAGTTTTGTCATTATTGGTTCATACATTTTGGTTCATTGCTTACTAGAATGTTCAAAACTACAAATTTAAGAACCAAACAGCAATGTGTACCCGGAGGCAAAAAGGAACTTGCACCAAGTAACAAGCCAACAAGGTGGATAATTCCCAATAAGGTCCTGATAAGATGTAGTAGTATAAATAACACTTTAATACAAAAACAAAAAAATGGTCTAAATTCACATTCCTCTACCCTGTTCTCCCAAAAGCCTCCCTTGTCATCCCTTTTAACTTTTTCCAGAATGCCAAATAGGAATTTTGAGTCATAGCCACAGTATCTGGTATGCTTATATAAAGCATTGTTCTCATCTTTGTTTTTAATAGCATGCAACTGCTCATATATACATTTACGTAAACTCCTAACAGTTTTCCCAATATAAAACTCATTATGTTTGGAGCAAGTTGCAGTGTATACAAGACCAGAACTGCCACAATTTCCTGTGTCCAAACTAATATGCTGTTCTGGGTTACCTACAGACACTGTTTTGTTTTGTAAGATGTAACTACATTAATTACATCTCCCACATTTTTTAGTTCCATTAATCATTTTACTGTTCATATTTGTGGGATGTTCAAAATAGTTTTTCAAATTCTGCCCTGTTTTATAGACAAAAGTAGGATTTGGACCTAAAATGTCAAGTGTCTCAGCACTACTTCTAAACATTACCCAATTTTCTGTTATATCTCTCAAGGTAGTAGAGTTCCCACTGTATTGTAAAACCATTGGATTTGGAAATGAATTGTCAACCAGGGTAGTTTTAACTACACTTTCTTCATTAGTACCCAACAAAGGGGTGTACTTGTTATCCCATTCATCCAAAATATTTTTCCTATATCAAATAACAAACTCTCTGGATATCCCCTTTCTTTGAACATAGTAATCAGACAGTATACAGTATAGACACTACAGTCACAGTAGTTAACCACTAAGCCATCACAGCAATACATAAGAGTGAGGTATCACCAAACAAACCCTCACTATAGTAAAATCAAACTGAACATGTGAAAGGAATCAGTATACAGTCATATGTTCTATAACCTACTACATAACAGAAATATGTGAACTGAAGTACTCCCAGATGTGAGGTGTAACTGTAATATAGTGTTGAAGTCCCCTACTAAACACAAGGACCCCATACAGTGTACGTACACATGAATCATGGATACCAGACATATATATAAGATGTAATGAATAATAAATCAATGCCAAACAAAATATAATGCAAAGTCAAATTTAAGCAACACTAATCATTGCACAGGCCAACTTAGGTGTAAGCAATGTGTAAGCCAGCTAACTCAATGTGCCCAGTGGTATACCCCTTTAAACAATGCCAACCTTAGGTAAGCAGATTTGCCCATAGCTTAGCCTTTTCAAAACCAGACAATCACGGCAAAGTGTGGGAATTCACCCTACTTAAACCCAACAGGCAGGAATACATCTCATAACTGGCTGTAGCTTCCCCTTGCTGGCACCATGGCAGTAAGGGGAGAGGGAGTGCACTTCCGGGCGCAGCGCTGGGGCATCCAGGACTCTAGAGTCATGGCAGGACTCCTTGTCAAAGACCATGAGCAGAGACTGCTGCAGGGCCAGTTCCAGGATTCACAACATAAGGCGGAAGCCTGGGACTGTCTTGCCCATGACCTCGCCAGTGCCACTGGCATACCCCAAACTGGTGAGCAGGTCAGGCATCACTATGCCAACCTAAAGTAGCATAAGGGGGGGTCTCTTGGAAAACTGGATCCAAGAGGCTAGGACGGCAGGGGCTGTCCCAGCTGTGTGTAAGTAGCACTCACTACGTGTGTAATAATTGCCAGCTCATGTATATTATGGATAGGTATGGCTAAATATTCATCTTATGTCCTTCACAGCAGCAACTGAGTGGACCGCCAACCAGGAGGCCCATGGCTGTTGCCTGGAGAGGTTGTGACGTAAGGCAGGTTAGTAATACTCTTGCATGTACTGTCATAGGAAATACATCTAAAAGTATTAGTAAGGTAATTGCCAGTATAAAACCTGTATTGCGTAAGGCAAGTACTGCATACACCGGAGAATATGGCAGAAAGAGTCTCATATAGTTTATATGTAAATAAAAGCATAATAGCCTGACAGTAAAGGTCTAACTGCTGAGCTGTATGTGTATACCCAGGTATCATATGGTAATGTAGATTTGCAATCACTTAATAGTACTGTTGTATTAAGCACTGTTACCCACACTGTGCAACCTAAATAAAATGTGTAGGAATTTCTGTATATGACTGGTGTAATCCCCAGAGGTCATTTAGTACAACTGAGAGACACATAGACAGAAAACAGTGAAAAGGCAGACAACAAAATCCAAATAGCGCACACAACCGAGATGTGAACTGTTGTATTTTTAGCACACACACCCATGGTTCAAATCCTGGGAGTGATAGAAGACGCATACAGAATCATACCCCACAACTGTACAGATATGTCCAGAATGTCCAGAAAATTGGCCCATATCTGCTGCCTGTCACCCTGGTCCCCTTGGGAAATCAGTGGGATGATCCCAGACATATAGGCAGCAAAAATGAAATACAACTGATTGACACACATCTATGAGAACAAAGCTGGCACACTAGCAACTCCCCAAAATCTTATGAGAGTAATAAGCCATGTATGTGTTTACACCCCCATATTGTCAAGCTTTGACCAGAGTGTGTACAGTAACAGAGTGAGATATATGGGCATAATAGTAATGTGGAATCTGGTACTGTGTGTGGCAACATTCATGTAATGCTAACAAACATTGCTCCCACAGGTCTGTCAGATACGGACACTGTGCCCAAAAACAAAAGAATGATACCCTGTACTGGTACTGTTTACTTTGGTATTGTATGGCATTGTGACTGATGCAGTTCCTCTGAATAATAAGATATTACTCATCACTGTCGCCCACACTGTCCTACAAAATATAACTGTCTAGGAAATCCTGTATAAGAGTGTTGTAATACAAGGTCAGAATGGAAAACCACAGGAGCATTATAAGACAGAAAGCAGATAGGAGATATACAGCAATATCTGTATAGCAGACACAACTGTGATGGACAGTGTTTTAGTTTTAGCAGACACAGCCATGGTCTGAATCCTGGGAGTGGAAGTAGACTGCATACAGAATCATACCCCACAACTGTACAGATAAGACCAGAATGTCCAGTATATGGGCCCATAACTGCTGCCTGTCACCCTGTCCCCCTGGGAAGTCAGTGGGATGATCCCAGATGTTTAGGCAGCAAACAGGGAATTCAGCTGATTGCCACACATCTGTGAGAACAAACCTGTTACTCTAGCAACTCCTGAAACTGTTATGAGAATAATAAGCCAAGTATGTCCTATCTACACCCCCATGTTGTCAAGCTGTGACCAGAGTGAGTACAGCAACAGAGTGAGATGTATGTGCATAATATTAATGTGAAATCTGATACCTTGTGTGGTAACATTCAGGTAGTGTTAACAAACATTGCTCCCACAGGTACGTCAGATACGAACACTGTGCCAAGAAATAAAAGCTTGATACCCTGTACTGGTGCAGTTTACTCTGGTATTGTATGGAATTGTGAGTGTTACAGTTGCTCTGAATAATAAGGTATCAAGGATCACTGTCACCCACACTGTGCTACATAATATAACTGTGTAGGAAGTCCTGTATAAGACTGTTGTAAGTCACTAAAGGTTGAAGAGGGCAATAGTCTACATCTGTCCCGGTTCACCTGCATGTGGTCAAGACATGGCCAGATTCTGTGCAGAAAGAGATGGACAGGTATGTGCATAACATCAACCTGGAATCTGGGAGTATGTGTAGAAACAGTTAGTGTTAACAAACATTTCCACCACAGGTATACCAGGTAAGAGGTGTTTGCTCAGGTAAAACCAGTTCATGTATAAAGATGATGACAGCCATATCACTTTCCAAACTAAGGCAATAGGGTAGTGTAGTAATACTTGTAAGGTATAGATAACAGCACTGACTAGGAAAGTAATGCGAACTACAGGAATATACTAGTTGTTAATTGACATCTCCCCCCCACCATATCTCCAACAATAAACTAAATACCCAACTGAACTGGTATGTGATGACTTTACTGTTAGGTTGGGACATATGTCATATTGGTTGATAATTATTTAAATCTGTTTCTATACATGTGCTATGTTGAAATACTCCAACACTGGTGGCATGGTGCCATCAATGTACCTGCATGCTGTTGTATTACCACTGTAGTCCCATATATGCATGTGTTCCGTTTGCTATGCAACTGTTCCGTATCTGGTGTCTGGGTTAATGGGAATATCTATGCATGCTGTTATACCTAACCCTGGAATGTGTTGACTATTACTAACCCACATATGTTGATACACCATAAACACCATAGCATATATGGGAATGCGGGTCCCAGCAGACC
Source organism: Protopterus annectens (assembly GCF_019279795.1). Classification (NCBI taxonomy): domain Eukaryota; kingdom Metazoa; phylum Chordata; order Ceratodontiformes; family Protopteridae; genus Protopterus; species Protopterus annectens. The sequence goes on along the minus strand of NC_056739.1, from coordinate 1,398,594,025 downwards.
CACCTTTCCCACCTCAGCTGGCCGTGCCTCCGGGCACCAGCACGTCTGAGGTCCAACCCGGGACATCCTTGTCTGTTGGTCCTGCACCACCTTCGGGTGGAACCACCTCAACGGATGGGGCTTGCCCCCCTCCTGGGAGCTGGCATGGACAGGAAGCTGTCACCCATCACCAGGTCTGGGTCATGGTGCATAGAGAGCTCAATCAGCAGTTTGGAGATCTTCTACGCCAGCTCAAGGGCCACATGTCATGACTAGTGGGTCAGCCTGGCTCTCCGACTCAGCCCCCAGCACAGCCACCTTCGGGGCTGTGAAGGTGCAGTGGTGAATGCCCATGGGTGGGGATCTCAGTCTCACTGTTTCCACTAGGGGGCTCATGGGCTTCCGATTTCCCAACACCCCTCCCCATCAAGGTGTTTACCCCCCACATGTGTCATATACCGCCCCTGCATACGTCTTGTTTGTCTTGTCTGTTAACCTACCCAACCTACCTCCCCAAATATACCTACTATCCCTCCCCAACATCTCACTCTCACCTGAAAAAAAAAGGCAATCTGTTCCCAAAAAAAAATATCGCCCCGTACATAGCTGTCCATTTCGCACACATGTCTACTGGGCACATGTAATCTGGTCTAATTGGCATCACAGCATATTATTGTTGTCCTCACCCCTCTATCAGGGGTTTGAGCGTCCAAACCTTCCTCCAAATTCAGTGTATATGCACAGCTGTTGCTGTACAAGAAATGGGCAGCGAAGGACCTTCCCTACACCCTCCTGCACATCCCTAGCTATTTTCCCCACTGTCTTTCCCTCTTTGTGCCCCTTTTTCACCACTTTCCTATAAACCCTTTTTTCTTGTCTTTTAAGTAAATTAGCACAGGGGTAAACAGGAGTAAGCACTTTTAAGCAGCAGTAAGCAGGTTTCAGCCTGTTTGTGTGGGGTAAGCAATGCCTGCACAGGTTAAGCAGTTTAGAAGCTAACTGAGTATAAGAAACTGTAACCAGAAGTTAGCAGTGCTTACCTCCGCACAAACCCACGCAAACCCACTTACAACTTTTTAAAAGTGCCTTAATCACTCTATATCCAACGGCCCGTGTTGTGCCCAGCAACAAAATAAACAGCCTCTGCAAGGTTCAAACCAAGGACCCAGGACACCATAGCCAAAGTGATTTGCCACTAAGCCATGTCAGATACACATAATTCTGATGTTTTCAAAAACACTTTATTCAGTCCAGTCATTCAACAGTACAGGAAATGTATTTAAGCATGTAGATGTATGTGTGTGTGTATATTTATAACTAAATAGATATATACATAGCTATATGTGTATATATATATATATATATATATATATATATATATATATATATATGTATATATATGTATATATATATATATATATATATGCATATATATATATATATATATATATATATATATATATATAGATATATATATATATATATAAATATAAACATATATACATACATATGCATATGTCTATAGATATATGTCTTCATCTATATGTCTCTATACATATATATATATATATATATATATATATATATAGATATTTACAATATATATATATATATATATATATATATATATATATATATATATATATTTATAGGTATATGCAGACATACATCTGTAGATAAAAATGGGAACATAAAAACATGTATGTCCACATGCACCATTAATGAAGTTGGGGGGGCCCATGCAACATATGTCTTGTATGTATAAGTATCCCCCCCCACAGCCAAACACGTCTGCCCTACAATACACTACCAACTGTTGCAGATCCCATAACCAAGACCTAACACAACATGGGCACAAGATGTTAACAGTACTCCATCCCACCTGTATGATGTCAGGCTGGTATCAGTAACATATCATGCAGTACAGTGTGGCTACCATAGGGAATGTGCAATGTGGAAGCAATCAACATCCCTAGAATACATATTCACAGACACATATATACAGATACAGATATACACACATATATATATATATATATATATATATATATATATATATATATATATATAAATATATATATATATATATATATATGTATGTATGTAACTACACATGCACACACACACACACACACACACACACACACACACACACACACACACACACACACACACACAGATATGTATAGGAAGATACATATGTAGAAGGTGCACACACTACAGAACAGCCACTATGCCTACAGTTACCACCTTACCAACTGGACATTGTATAAGCCACCCATACAAATGACAATTGTTGCCTGCAACATATACCCACAGAGAGGTCAAAGGATATAACACCACACACAGGTTTGCATACATGGGTAAGCTTTATTTGTGTACTATTACAGTTGTATATGCCATGTCATATAGTTGTTTAGACACTGACATACATATAAGCAGAGTAATGCAACTGTGAAACAGTTATATTAATACAGTAGTCTGGAAAGGTTTACATATGTTGCTGTCCAGGCTGAGGCCTTCAAGTAGTACAATAGTAAAGGCAGACTGGGCCACAGGATATGAATCAATCAACAGTACGTAATGTAGATGTATAGTCCAGCAGCCTCTATCTACACTCTGTACACAATCCCTAGGGGGTAAAGACCTCAGTTGACACAATGGGATGTATCTGTTACATAACAAGGCATAACTGACACCATCACAATCACACTGACAAACAGAACAGTCTGTATGGCAAGAGGCAGTAGGCCTGCATTTACTCAAGGTGAATTGTATGGTAATGTACATCCAGACACCTTAAGGCAGCTTACCCCTGATAACCCCACATGTTGTAACAGCCTAGGTTAGTTATGGTGCACCCCCCTAGACTCAATAATACAGGGCCATATACCACTGTTACATACACTGGTCTCTGGAGTGCATAAGGGCACACATGTATTGTGTAGGTGAAGTGCACACATATATGGATCCAACCCCTCAGTATGTGTGGGGAACACAATAGCAGTGGACAGATGGCAGGAATGGCAGCATAACATACTCACAGCCCACTACATAACAACCCCTGACAGCATGTGATATGTACAAAGCCTGGTATGTAGGTGGAGGACAGAGGCTGGAACACAGGCCCATATGTGTAAAACTATTGTCATACACTAAGCAAGTTGCTGGTTTTACAGGATAGTCTGCAACATACCCTTAGTCAGGAATATGAAGTTAGAAACAGAAATGGATGTAGCCATGTACTGATAGCACTCAACACACACACTGCCAGTGATATATCTGACACAAGACCTGTGTGGTGGACAGACAAAATGTAATAGGCACACCTCTGGTCATCAAGAGGATAGGCCCACAGTTGAGAGCTATGCAGACAGACTGCATTCCAAGTTAAATTAGTATGTACACATAAACCCTGTAACATCAGTTCTGTACAATGCGTACAACACTACTCACACTCTGTCTGTATTTCTGGAACCTCCTACAAATATGTAGCTGGCCTGAGTGTGCAGGTTCTCCTGGTATTGCTACCTGCTGTCTGTAACACTGATGCCCACACATAGGAAGGATGTCCATCATACAGGAAACATAATGAGACCATGCCCACGTGATGTAGGGATTTATAGTAGTTGGTTGTCATGACAGTGGTAATTGGAAGTACTACACAGCATGCTGCATGCAGGTAGCTAGTGGAGGGCACTAATTGGTGCAGAGGCCATCACCTGATCATGTGCATCAACTACAAATTCCATGCTGCAATCTATGCAAAGCAGCTCATTCCATTTTTTGGAGAGAGACTGTGAATGAGAGAGAGAGAGAGAGTGTGTGTATAAGGTACAGAAAAAACAACAACAAACCAAGCCATCCAGAAGAGTCTGCATTCCCCGAACAAGTATGTGAAGTATATATGTATGTAATTGACCGTAGTTCATGGTCCATAATAATGGGATATATGATGTGGAATGATTTATATGTGCCTTCAGATGTTGTTGTAATGATGTTTAGCTGAACAACTGCTAAGGACAATAGAGTCTGTCCCTGTGGGTAGTGGGCCATACCCATCAACCATGCAGAGCAGCACTGACTGATAAGATGTAAGCCATCATAGTGTGTGTTGTGTAATGGGAAGTATGTATATTACATGGCCAATAACTGCTGGTGGAAGTAATGTCATTATGATGGATACGTGGGTTCCACAGCCCACCTCTTGCAGGATACTCAGGTTAATCTGTATTGTAGCAGGCAGGAATACCATAGGTGTGTAATAGGGTTACCTGCAATCTGGCCCTACATATGCCCCCCTAATGTCTGGCTGTGTCCATATGTGTCACCTGTCTATATTGTAGAAAGGCAGAACAGTTCAGCTGTGCAGGAAGGTGTTGTGAGATTGTCGACCTGATGTCTGAATGTACCCCACATATAGGTACATGTATTTCCACAAATATACAGATACCCATGTGTAAACATATATATGAGCACATATATACAACATCACATATATCTACACATTATAGATATATACCTATATGCGCATGTCTACATATATACAAACACACGCACAAACATATATGTATGTAAATACATGTCCCCTATATTACTACAACAGTGCTGCATGCTATGTTTGAGGAAACAGCACACATAGCAATATACACAGATATCTACAGCTGTCAGTGTGTGCAACATGGATGGGTATGTCACATGTGAACCCCTTGTTGAGATCACATTGCCCTTGTCTGTGAAGTATGGAATGGGGATATGGGGATGTATGGCAGGTATAGTTGTGGAGGTGGTCAGGGTTTGTAGATATAGAGGTCAGCTTACAGGGGTGGTATGTGACACGTGGTGGGTAAACACCCTGGATGGTGTGTGTGGTCTGTGATGTGGATTCCCCGTGGGCCCCAATATGGACACAATGGGAACAAGCCTCCCACCCACTGCTACTCACAACAGCAGTATACGTCCTGAAGGTTCCTGGCCTGGAGTCTGAGCATGAGGAGCATGTGGGCCCTGTGAATGTGTACTGGGTGCCTCACAGTGATGTAGTACATCCCACATGTGTCTGTGGAGCCCTTTATGGAACAGATCCTGGACCTGACCTCAGAGGACAGGAACATGTCTTTGTGTGTGCCCCCAGGGGAGGGGAACAACAACCCCTGGGTTGGTTCCACCCGACGGTATTGCTGGACCAGTACATGAGGAGGCCCCAGGGTGGGTCACACATGTGATGTGGCCTGGTAACATGGGCAGATGAATTGGAGAGGTGGTTCTGCTGGACAATAGTACATATACGTGCTATTGTGTCACTGTTATAGAACATATGTCGGTAGTAATAGTCTACACAATCCCAGAACATGTCCGATAGCATGCATAGATAACCGCAATAACATAGAATGTCAGATGTGCAGCAAACACATAGCAAAAATACCACAGGCATATATGGAACCATTGTGGCCCTGACAATGGCATGCAGGTGAATAGTCTGTAACAGGCCAGCAATGATAGGGTCCACACAGGGAACATGGCTACAAACACATTGCACAAAGCATGGTACAGTACAGTATCTGCCCCACTGGTAGGTATCCTGTAGCCATACCTATTGAGTTGTGTGTACAGTTTGTTGTCACTGATATGGTGGGGGGGGTGACAGTGATGTGTATTAAGAACTGTGGTAACCTTGCTGCATGACTTGGTCACACCTGTGTCCATCTTTATGTCTTTCAGGCACGATGTCTCATGGAAGGCTGCCAGCCTACACAGCAGCTGAAAATGAAATCCTGCTGAATGAACTAATACAGCACTATGTGATCCTGTTTGGTCAGGTCGCCCATAATCAGCAGGCCGGACCGCCCTGTGGAACGACCTAGTCCACAGGGTCAATGATGTTGGACTGTACAACCGCAGTTATGAGCAGGTCCGACAATGTTGTTCTGACCTGCTTCGCAATGCCCATCAGCATGCTACTGCAGTCTTGAGGATCACCTTGCCATGGGGGGCATGCCATCCATCCACCCCTGACACGTGTGAAGAACCTACTGGCCAGCCTCATGGCACCTGCCTGTCCGGCCAGCCACCAACCGCTGGACACCTTTCTGGAGGTGGGTACCACCCACACACTGGCCGAGGAGCATGCAGATAAGGCCACATGGCACATCCGTAGACCACTGTTGCATATACATCCGCATCGGTACAGGTAGAGCATGCATATCTGATATGTCATAGATATATTTTGTTGCTGTATAGTAGTAATAAATAGATGTCCATATGTGGTAGTATTGTGGAAATGTACTGTTGAGGTATTGTAATAGTGCACCCACCCTGTCACAATGCCACAGGTGTGGCCACTGACTTTGCATCTCTCACCCTCTTATGTAGGTCCCTCCGGGATACCACCAAGGCAGCAGCCTGTAGCTGGTGAGTATGGTTTATGTAGATGCTTGCCAATACACCAGGCATGTAATGGCGATGGTATATTCCATGTACACATCTAACACACCTACCCAGAATGCATGCTGTACACGTGCAACTATTGTTGCTGTGAAATGCACGGCATCACAGAGGTGACCATGATGGGGTATTAGAAGGATATGCCAGACACCTGCATGATAGCTAACATCCTGTCATTGCGGAATGTGTCCACAGGGAGTAACAGAATGGTGGGAGACATGGCCTACAGTAGGGACATGTATGGAACAACACCGATATACAGTGCAACACCAGTGTATATACCTGTAGGACAATGGTATCTGCTGCAGAGATACACTATGGCATAAGGCATTACAGTGGTCCACATTATCATCTGGGACTAGGCTGTAACATGTGGTGTTCAGTGCATGGGACACTGCAAAGTGACACACATGTGTAGGGCTTACTTGTCATGCATCTGCAAAAAGGCTAAGGAGAGGGGGTGTCAGCATGACACACCAGTGCACTGCAGCAGGGATCCTAAGGATGCTAAAAATGGCAGTATCTGCACATAGTCAGGTTCAGGACCTGTGGCAGCCATAACCCTACCCCCACAGTAATAGTGACGGCAGTGTGTGAACACCAAGGGATGTGCACATGAGTAGACCTTGCAATCATGCAGTTTAGGGGGACATGTGTAGAGCAGACTGAACATACACTGACAAATGCAGATCACCCACACTGGTATACCTCTGCCAGGAGTAATGACTGCTGTAGTACACAGAAGAGGTGTGACAAACCGTCATGATAAGGGTGTGCACACATGTGCTGTGCCCACATGGTATATATGCATCGCAGTCAGCATCCGGACACCTAACACATTATGTAGACACTGCATGTGAAAGTACAGGACATATGTCACATATTGGGCTCATGTACTGTTAAGATATTCAGTGATGTCGTCCCATGGCAGATCAAGGATGGGTGCATCATATCAATAAGGGTGTGTGCACCCCCCATAGCCATGGTATGCTCTGATGGCTGTCAGTGTAAGTGTATTGGATCGGTCATACGTGGTCCACTGATGTTGAGAGCTGTGAATCAGACATCAGGCATTCACAAATGACATCTGTCCACATATCATCCCAGGTATGCGTTGCTGGAAAACATAGGGGCTGTGAGCATTAAAGTTGACATAACTGACACAGTATTACACATTCAGCAATGGGCTGTACACCTGTCATGCGTGGTTCACAGTACATGGCAAGGTGCAGAACAGGTGCACAGCAATACTGTGTACATGGGTGCAGTGGTATCCAGGGGAAGGAGCATCACCTAGTGACACAGCACATGCATCACGCACATGTATACTGTTGCTAGTATGGAATGACTATAGCTGCACTGCATGCTGTTGGGTACCATATGTTATGCATGTTGACAGATGGGTAATAGGACTGTGTGTACTATCATTGTGTAACCTCACCTGTATGTGTGTGTGTGCATCCTGGTGGGTAGTTAGTTTGTCTGTAGGGTCACTCTGGTGAAGTGGAGGGAGGTTGATGCATGTAGGACGCATGTGTGCATGTGTGTTTGTGTGGCTGGCCATGTATGCACATGTGTGATTGTGGGGTGTTCATACAGCAGTACCTCCCTCTGCGATAATGCAGTTCATGGACATGGACTGCCACATTACACACCAGGAATACTTGTCATGTGTGTAATCACAGGACAGCTGATAGTATAATATGGTCTGTAGCATGGAACAGGCATTGAGAGGGAAGGTAGATACCAGGTACACCCTTAATATCGCATTCAGCAGAGAAGTCACCTACAACCCAAGTTTGCAGCACTACAGATGCATTGGGGAAGTACTAGTCAACATCAGGGAGTGTATCCATGTATTACAGATGTCACATGATAGGCTGATTGAGCAGCATATCTGGCATGTACTGAACATTACATACATATGACACACTAGTGCATGATATTATGGATTGAACATAGTAGCCCACACATATAGGGGCCATGCACATGATGTCCGGACATACACAGGGTGAACACTGAATGACAGCAGTGAGGGCATCTAAAACCACTACACACAGGTCAGGCAGGTAATGTAGTAACAAGTCTTGTGTTGTGATTGCTTGTGTAGGCATTTAGAGTACTGATATGTTAATGAGTGGTATCAATGTGTGTATGTTACCAAGTGTGATGCAGGATGGGGTACGCATGGACATATACGTGGGACTGTCTGTAAAGTTCTGGACAGGTTGGTATTACGGTGGTGTGTGTGTGTGTGTGTGTGTGTGTGTGTGTGTGTGTGTGTGTGTGTGTGTGTGTGTGTGTGTGTGTGTGTGTGTGTGTGTGTGTGTGTGTGTGTGTGTGTGTGTGTGTGTGTGTGTGTGTGCACTGTTAGGCAATGCTGTACAGGTTTTAAAGTGGATATATTATTTCCCCCACAGGTGGCAAGGTAGGTCAGGGTCCCTCCCGCATGCAATCTGATGCTGGTGTCCATACAGACACCAAAGATGATGATAGCACTGTTGAGGCACAGGTGGGGTTGCCAGGGGCTGACACTGCACCATCATTTGACATCCCCCTTTTAGCCACCCCTGCCCCGCACACAGTTTCAGTGCCTATACATACCCCATCACCAGTGGCCATAGTGGAGGGACAGCTGGTGTTTGTTGGTAGTGCATAGGAAAGTGTGGTAACCATGCCTACTGTATCGGGTCACAGCAGGCATAGCCAGATGTCCGGCAGGGCACCACATAGGCAGATGTCTCAGGGTGCTCATGGTAGGGCTGCTGGACATCATGCCCCTGGCAAAGGCGACATAGCTGGTACCAGCAGGCACATGTTTCAGGCTGTCATGGCAGGACAGGCATGTATGAAACCTTACACTAGACAGGGCCTGAGGCTGCAGAAGGCTGCTCTCACATCTGTAAGCAACAATGTCCGTGAACTGTCTGGTACCATCCATGCTTATACCAAGCTCATGGATAGACGGCATGGTGAGATGATGGCCTTCATCAACCGTGGTATGTCAGTGCTTGAATATGTGGTGGGGGTCCAGCGACGGCCACGTTGATGTAGGCCAGCAACACCAACAGCTGACAGTCAGTGTGGACATGCTAGGACACCAAAGGGCACCCGTAGTGGCAGTACCAGCCCTGGCAGTGCAGGGTGCACGCTGTCCACACCACACCACAGCAGGCCACGTGCACGTGGTCATGGCCAGTTCCAGGAAGGGGGCGGAAACATAAAAAAAGATACACCAAAACAGAGTATGGAGGCACTCCTGAAAATGATGACAGAACATTAATATGTCATTCCAATGTACATAATATTTCCTCTGTTGAGTTAACTGTCACACAGAATAAATTATTAAACAAAGGACTGAATTTTGTTCCCATTTTTTTTGTACCTGAACAGTCTTTAGCCCAAGATGTGGTTAATTTTTGTCAATTGCTAAACCTGAAATTGTTATATGCAGATAGTGGTGGGGGTAAATTGCATGAGTTCAAGTTTAAAAAATCTTCTTTTATTCCACCCATGACACAATTGGTGGGTGTTTTTCAAAAAAATGTATTACAGGATTTACATTATTATTATAAGGATTTTTCTATATCCTATAATAATTTGTCCAATGAGGAAGTAGGTGGTCTTGATGAGCTTGTTAATAATCGAAATTTAGTTATCACACAAGCTGATAAAGGTGGGGCGGTGGTGGTATTAGACAAGAACTCATATGATGAGGAAGCTATGAGACAACTGGGAAACAAGGATTATTATATGGAGATGCCTGTGGACCCATCCCCTAATTTTCAATGTAAGATTGAACAGTTTCTTACATTAGCAGTGGGGGAGGGTATAATCACACACGTGACTAAAGAACAACTGACTGTTCTGTCCCCTAAGAAACAGTACCTGTATTTGCTTCCTAAGATACATAAGCATGTTAACAATCCCCCAGGTCGACCTATTGTTTCAGGACATGGTTCTCTTACTGAACCATTGTCTGAATATCTGACTCAATATTTAAAACCTTTGCTTGTGTTTATTAGAGCTAGGATTCAAGACACCACGCAATTTTTGGACATTATTAATGAAATTCAACTTGAACCCAATTGGTTACTATGTACCCTTGACATCACGTCCCTTTATACCAACATTCCACACTGGGCAGGCCTACAAGCATTGGACTATTGGCTAGTTAGATCCGATTTATACAAACCTGGGTTCAATACCTTTTTGGTTTGCCTTACAGAATATGTATTGACCAGCAATGTTTTTTATTATCAAAACAAATGTTTCTGGCAAACCAAAGGTACCGCTATGGGTGCATCTTTTGCACCCATTTACGCGGATCTTTTTATGGCATATATTGAGAAGGTAATAATTTATGATGTCAATCACAACATTTACATGTGTGAAATGGATATGTGGAGTCATTATCTGGATGATTGTTGGTTGGTGTGGAAGGCTGATGAGCAATATCTTCTGGAATTTCTTGATTACTTGAACAACAATATATGGGGTATTGAATTTAAGATGAATTTCCACAGATCAAAAATGATTTTTTTTGGATGTGGAAATCAATAGGAATGAAGATCATACTCTTTCAACTACATTATTTAGGAAATTTCCAGAATATAATTCTTTATTACATGCCACCAGCTTCCACCCACAACATATCATCCAGAATATACCGAAATCACAATTTTTAAGAGCTAGGAGAATATGCTCTAACCAACAGTCCTATGCCACTGTTTGTGATGATTTAGCTTGCAGATTTAAAGATAGAGGGTATCGTTCAGGTACTGTGAGTATGGCCAAACAATGGGCTTCTAATTTTAACAGAGAGGATCTATTGCGTTATAAGGATCATAACCAGGATGGGGCTCAGCAGCCGTTAAGGCTGGTTACTACTTATGGACGTAACACTCGGGGGTTTATGAATATCATAGATAGACATTGGAATATACTGTTGGCGGAGAATAAACTACGCAATGTTCTTGGGGACAGATGTTCTTTTTCTTTTAGAAGGGGTCGAACTATTGGGTCCCATCTTAGCCATTATAAGAGGTTATTATCTGTTCCAAAGGATTTTACTCAATTAACCTTTACAGAGGTACCAGTGGTTGGATGTATCCCATGTGGGCATTGCAAATTTTGTATCAGAGTCACACGTACTTGTGAATTTAGCAGCAAAAATACTCCTGAGGTTTTTGAGATTAAATTTTGGGCCAATTGCAGTACTGAGTGGGTCATCTATTTGGTGACTTGCACGTGTTCTGCATTTTATGTAGGCCAGACCTCTAGGGCTTTACGTCTTAGAATCTGCGAACATATGAGCGACATCAAAAATAAACGTTGTAATAATGCTTTATATAAGCACAGTCTGAAACACACCACAGCTAATTTTATGTTTAGGACTATTGATTGTATCAAGGGCAAATGTCAAGATAAGGTGAAATGGCATGAAATACTTACTTCTAAGGAGAGGAAATGGATCATTAAACTTGGGGCTTTGTTCCCACCTGGTCTTAATGACCAATTTTGATTTATTGATTATGTATTCCCATTGGTTCTTCTATGCTCCCAGTTCTATATATGTATAGTTACTGGGTTGGTCTCTGTATTCATTTTGTATTTTCACTGATGAAGGCTCTGTTGAGCCGAAACCGGTCTGTATGAGCATTTTTGATTCATGAGGGATTTTTCCTTCATGTGTGATTAAATATCTTTTTCAGTCACCAACAGCTGCTGGCTTTGTTTGTTTTTCAGTTCCAGGAAGGACCTGGTACCAGCGGACATTTGTCATCGGCAGGTGAGAGTAGCACATCGAGGCCTGTACCTGGACATGCCCATGGAACCTCTGGCAGGCACAGTCCATGTGTCCATGGCTGGAGGCAGTGAACTGCATACCCTGCCAGGTATGGTCTCAATCTGTCCATAAACACCTGTGTAGGGCATCCACATGGGAGAACTATGTGCATGCATACCCACACACTATACAAACAGATTTAAGGCAACCCCATACCTACACACACCACATCACCATGCCCAGCTCACCTCAGTACACCCCTCACTTACACACATGGTGTCAAATGTATGGCCCACCCTCGGTTTCTGCCAAAGCAACAACACACCATGTGCATATGATAATACCTGTGCCACATCCCTGTCATCCATACCATCAATGCAGGGACAGGCTAATATGGTTCTGATGTACATGGTGACTGTACTACAGTGTACCACAGTACTACAGTGTAGCATGTTGTATGGAGTAAAATGTAATGCATATATTTCAGATAGTGTTGCCATCCAGCAATGATGCATTATAGCTGTTAGTAACACTGGTTGATTGTGGTCCCTATAATGTTATCCATTTGTGTTGTAGGTGTACATGTGTCAGCACAAGGATGGTCTGCAGTCATATTCCACTACGGGGTATGGCACTGTGGTGACACCATGGCTGTGACATATCTGGGGTACAGTTGAACACGTCACAGGTTAGTATAACATTTATTGCCTGTGCCACATGGACAGGTAACCTGCTGGGGCATGTATACCCTGCAACCTGATGTAGACCCATCCACATACACGCACACTGTTACTTGGCAACACTGGGACTAGACCCCTACCTAGGTATGTAGTGATACTGAAGTGTGTGTCTTAAGTTGCACACACCACACAGCATTTAGGGTGAGGTGTGTCCCAGGTTACATGTTACATGCAGAACATCCCCAGATGTGTACAGTATGCTAATGGGGGATGTAATGGGTGTATATGAACAATACATAGTGTCACATCCCTTCATATACACATTAACAGACACATAACAGACAGACACACATCCGAGAGACCAGGGCCTATTGCTGTGTTACAGGTAGGTTGCACACAGCACATGCATAACTGGCCTGGATTGTGGTATCATTTACTTTTATGGTTGATGGTGACAGTGGTAACCATAACGTCGTACAGTGGACATATACCGGGTGTACCTTGGTGTAATGACAGTGTACTCAGCACCCACATCCCCCAGTGGATATTGTACTCTCTGAAATCCATGATGACACTCTGCCATACCCACCATCACACATTGGCCATGACTGCGATACAATACATAGTATACCCCAACAGTGGTACTACAGGGATATGCATCTAATGCACATGCCACACACATAGTAGGGTGTTGCATTATCATGCCTCACCTATGGGCAGCAACAACACTATCTGTACTACTGTGTTGCAATGGGTATTGTAATAGAAGTATGTGGCCTTGGAATGCTGTACCCTACAGATATACGGACATGCACACATACGCACACTTGCCAGCACACAATGGGTATAACATGCCTATCAACCCATTTGTACAACACTGTTGTGCTGGTACTGCAAGGCTCATGTAGCCGGTTTGGAGATGAGCTTAACAGGGTACATGTAATGTCCCATACAGCAGCAGCCACAACTGACTATGGCAGTGGGTGTTGCAGTGGTTCTGAAGGCCCTCATGGAATTACCAAGTACAGGTGTGCTAACACACAGACACTGCTATACTCAGTCATGCACATGCACACATGTGTCAGTACAGGGGTGCATCACTGCAGGTGGTCATAGCTGTGTACCTAGCTATTGTCCAAGGAGAGATGGGTTGTGTATGGGTTGTGTGTACAGTGGTATCCTGCCACCTGCCAATTGGCAGGAGGCAATCTATCGACAGACACTACTGTGGTGACCCTCAGGGTGAGAATGACATGCATCAGCCAATCCTCCAGGTGCACATAGCCACTGAGGTGATCAAGTTGACATGTATGCAACATGCATTACAACACATTGTTAGTGTCTGTGATGGAGACCTGTACCCAAGTATGTTCTGTTGCCTGTGGTAGTGTAGTGGAGGTACCCCTGGCAAAGTTGCCAAAGTAGGGCATTTGAATTGTAGTCAGTGTGACTAGCCTAAAAAGCATTGCTCTCTACACAGACAGAGAGACACACACACACACATACACACACACACACACACACACACACACACACACACACACACACACACAGTTGCCATGTCTGGGATTAGAACTCCTACCTAACTAGTTTATCACACTACAGCAGTACGCAGTTATAGGACGCACCATAGAGATTACTGGGCTACACCTTTCCCAAAGGTATATTTCAAAGTGGATGACCTCAGCAGGCTTGTCATAGTAGGGCTATGGGGAGGGCAGTGTGTGTGCATGGGCCATAACCCATTCATCTAGAGGTTGACACATGACATGCTGGCACATGCACGGTACATGTATACAACTGCTAGATGACTACTTCCTTGTACAGTCATGTTGCACAGCTAGCACTTGTACCACATAGTCTGTAATGCTGATGGATACCGGTGGCTAATGTCTACAGTGAGTGACATTTACACCTCATGTGGTTGTAGCCATTTGGCTGTCTGCTGGGTGGGACAGGCCTCATAATGGATGGCTCCTTGTCACAGTCAGTCTCTTCCACACATCTTTGTACGTCTACTTTTGGCTTATTATAGTGTGTTGTCCTTGGATATATGTCTGTATTCCTATCCACTGTGTGTGCAAAGCATGACTGATGCATACTGATGAGTGTATGCACTAACATCTGCAACTGCCAGATATGTATGGTCCACTGTTGTTTGCAGACATGGGCTTCATTTGTTTAAGTGTGTGAGCATTCCCAGTATGACCTTTCAGTATGTTGTTGTCTGACATTGCCTTCATTTCTCTAAGTGTGTGAGCATGCCCAGTATGCCCTTCTGTATTGAATGTGTGGATCGATTCCAGGTAGTTTGTACTCCAGTGCAGACCTTTGTGTTGTACACCTACAGGTAGCAAACTGTTTCTGCAGGGTATCCGTCAATTATTTGGCAATATGGGGACAAACTGTGCAGGGGATAGTGTGTACTGTAGGTGATTGTGTCTGTGCTGCTTCAGCTGCATGATATTGCTGTTAGCAGAGATATTCAGACATGTGTACTGTTATACACTGTGATGTTTTCTGTCCTCATGTACTGTCAGTGGACATTCTTGCTCACAGTGATGTCTTGGGAGACAAGGTTGACTGCAGCTGTGCCCTGTATTGTGGGCAGACGCCTACATATTCATGGTGAGTTATGCCATTCTGGAGGGGGAGCTGCAGACACTTGCTGCTGGGTCTGTGTATCTGGTTCAGCACCTTGGTACAGTGCTGGCAGAGGATCCCATACTTGTACATCCATCGACATGACAGTATGGCCTTATCTTGCTGTGGCAATACCTTACAGCTGTACAGATTCGCACAGGTTACCCAGAGGCAGAGGCCATGAGTCAGGACATTACCCCTATTGTGCTGTACGGGCATGTATGTAGACACCCATTTATGTGTTTGCAGCCAGGGATAGTGTGTGCACACAGCTTTGTGTTGGACTTTGCACATTCCATGCTGCCCATGCTCCCCCCCCCCTTATTCTATCCTCTTCCATACAATATGCATACATTCTCTGATACTTTCCCTAAGGTTGTCATCCCATCACAGCTGTGTTTTGTTGTTGGTCCACAGTTCATGCAGTGGGACATGGTGGACATGTTACTGTGGTTTGTCCACATGGCCTTGCATATGGCTTATGTGGAGTGTGTTATGTTGTTATTTGGGTGTCCATGACATAACATGCATTGGCAGTACATGTGAGACACAGGCCTTTGGCAGAGGCCTGTGGGCCATTTTGTGTTGAAGCGGGCCAGATGTGGCAGACCGTTGCATTCTGTCAGTCCTACAGTCTCAGACCGCCATACAGTATATTCCCCTGGGGTGACAGGGTATGTGTACTAGGTATTTATGCCAATACCTTCTATCAGCCTTGGCAATGGTTGTGGGCTGTGTGGCCCTGCCCTTTGCTGTAACTGCTGCAGCTGTTTCCGCAAAATCATGTTGTGTAGCATGACACATAAGATGACAGTTTGGGTACATGTAGCTGGTGAGTACTGCAAGGCTCCACCGGATGTGTCCAGGCACCGAACCATGACTTGAGCATCCCAAACACATGCTCTATAATGATTCTGGTCTGTGCGTATGCCTCATTATGGAGTTCTTGTTCGGGTGTGTGTGCATTTCTGATGGGTGTCATCAGCCACGGCTCCAGTGCATAATTAGCACCCCTCACTAGGTGACCGTAAGGGATGTCCCCATTGGCAAATCTCTGGTACAGCTGCATCAGTTGCCAGATGTGGGAATCGTAATAGCTTCCAGGGCAGCCAGCACACACATTCATTATTATGCCCTGGGCATTGCACATGACCTGGCAGTTGATGGAGGGGAAGCCCTTGCGGTTGATGTATACCTTACCCCGCTCACCGGGTGGTGCTTTGATGCATATGTGCATGCAGTCTATAGCACCCACTACCTCAAGGTATTCTGCTATTTAGTGGAACAGTTGCTTATTGCTGGCAACGCCTCATGGGTGTTAGGGAAATATATGTGCTCACTGGCATGTGCTGACATGGCATCCAGGAACTGGTGGAGTACGCTGGATGCTGATGCCTGTGAGATCCACATCATATCCCCAGTTGGCCTTTGGAAGGTACCTGTAGCTAGTATTCTTAGGCCTACACATACCTTGGTATCCACTGGATTAGTTCTATGTTTCAGGCGTGGCCGGCACAGCTCAACAATTTGCTGTAAGAGGTCCCTGTCCACCCTATAGTGCTCCACTATCTCCAGCTCAGGTAGCCCTTGGTAGGTTACCCTGGGTCTGTACACTCTTCTCCGTCTCCTCACTGTGGGTTGGTCGACAGCATTCACATCCTCACCAACCTCAGCCTCTTCCATATGTTGTTGTATGATAGCTATTGCAGCCCCTATCATTTTGTTGTTTTGTTTGTTAAAATTTCCCCACTTGGATACACCGGTGATGTAGAGTATGGGAAAAACCAGAGGGAAAGGTGTTTGCATAGTTTATAGTAGTGTTCTGGGCTGAGCTGGTTTGCTGCCTGTGTAATTGACTGATTCTGATACATTTCACCTGCCAGCTATGCTAGTTCTGCTAGATTACCTTCCTACTGCTGTTTTCCCTTCCCATTGCCTTCTTGTTTAAGCTGGGGGGTGCACCGCACAAACACAGTGCTGAAATGTGCACAGAGCTGCTATTTCTTGGTTTACTTTTTTTTCCCCTTTAAACCCAGTGCGCGGTGCGCACACCCAGTTCGGCAATGTAAAGAGTGCTAGGCAGCCTCAGACACACTCCCTTGCTTAGCTCTGCTAAGCTAGGAGCAAACCCAAGCCACAGGGCTCCAATCCGCTTACAGTATGCCTGACCCCCCCCCCATGATGTCAGCTAACTTCTAGGCTTGCACCAAGCTATTCCTGCTCTTACACTGTTGGGTGCTGACTAGCACGCAGGGGAAATCTGGGATTTAGTATCATTCCCCTCATTTGCATGGGATTGCCTCCTAATGTAAGTTACATGTCCCACACTGAGCCTTCCCCCTTAGCAACCACTATTCACTGGCCATGTTGTCTTCTGCCTGCCATTGCGTATAATGGCAAGATAGTGATTTTTATGTTTTTTTTCTTATTTTCCGCACAATCCCATTTGCGCGCCACTGCCCTACGCTTAAACAGTTGAGATTGGCTAAAAAAAAGATTTTTTTAATTTTGCAAGTGTTTTCCATGCCAATGGCCTTATAGTTGGCCATTGGCATGCTTTCTACATGATATCCACCCCTTATTTGGAGCTGTCATGGTTCCGTTTTGTAATTGTATGTACTGTCTCTTTTTTGGTATGTGGAGCTTTTCTCCCCGGGCCTCCGCTGAAAATGGACATATATCCAGTTGGACTATTCCAGTCAACAAATGTAAAATAAAATAAATAAATAAATAAAATAAATTTGCAGAAATGTACTCCATTACTTGTGGAGTACATTTCTGCAGATTACACTAGTCCTGCACTGCCAGTTTCCAGCTTCCCGGATCGCAAATTCACCTCATTTGCATGGATTTCTCCTGAAAATGGGGTAATTTGCATACAGGGGCAGAGTCCATGCAGGACTAGTGTAGGAACACTCGTGCATGTCCTTACAGGTTATTCCTGGATCGCACGGCAGACATATTGCCTGCTGTTGCTCCTGCACTAGTATTGCACTCTGTGCAGGGCCTGCAGAATCCGGGGGTTTGTGTAAAGATGTTAATACTTTTAGCGAAAGTTAAGTACTACATCTGAGCCTAGGGTTTTCCAGATAAGAGTTTTTTTTAATTTTTCTGTCCATTCAGCATCTTTGTTATATTCCACAGGATCTTCATAAATATTTCTCTAAAATGTGTTTTTGATGGTATTTATATTCCTTTTGCTTTGTTTCCCAGTTCTCTATAAACATTTTTGAGTCATCACTGAATTGCTTATGGCTTATTTTGCACTTTTCCATTTTTCTGCCTGTGCTGATATCTTTAGTGTATTATTTTAAACAGAGTGTAATAGATCCTTTTCTGTTCTGGTACTGTACACTGCTTTTATCATTTCTATCTTTCTAAGTATTTTTGTTGGTCTGTTCTCTCTTCTGTGTTCTTCTAACAGTGACACTTCTTGTCTTAATTGCTTTATAGTTTTCTCTATTTGATGCTTCGATGATGGCATTTTATTTCTTCCCTTCCCTTATTGTTCTGTATTTTTGTGCTAATCTGTTATAAATTTAGCTGCACAGTAGTATATCCTGTTATAACCAAAAAGAAGATGTGAACAATTAATAAAACCACAAAACACCTGCCCGCAGAGTCTCTGACACTAGCTCTGAATAACTCAAACCATTACTAAAGTTCAAATGTTATAACTAAAATCAAGAATCAATCTGGACAAGTTGTTCGGAACTAGAGTCTCCGAGGGCAGATGTTTTGTGGTAATATATCTCATTATGTCAGTTATATCACATGAATTTCTGTTAATGGTCTTGATTACTGACTAACTTTTTGGGTCTTACTTACTTTCTGTAATGTATTTCTTTCATCAGTCTGAATATGCCAATCCAGCTCTATTATATCAAGTAACTCTTTCCTTAAATCATTTTATTCTATACTGAGGGCACATTCTCTGCACTGTTTCCTGTGAGCATTCTATAGAAAGCTCCAGAATGTCTTCCTGTGAATATCCTTTCTGGATGCATCCTGCTTCACCCGTTGCTCCTTCATAGGGGAACTCATTGGCCCATCACTCCACAACTTTGCCTGCATCAAAGTTGCCACTGTTTCCTGCTGATTCTCTTGTTGTACAACTTCAACTGAACTTTTGGACTGGTTTTGTACTGAAGGCTCCAGAGCATCATCATGTGGCAAGTGATCAGACACTTCCTGTTTCATCTGTTTCTCCTTAATGTGGAGAGTCATTGTTCCATCATGATGTGACATTACCTGCTGGGTTTTTTGTTCTAAATCCTTCATTTTGCAGGTATTCCATAATTTCAGTTTATATTTATTTAACTGCTACTCTTTGTATTTTTATTTTTTGTATTATGAAATTATCAATATCTGGTTGCCTTTGCCATCTCTGGAGCTGTTTTTTTTTTATACTTAGTTTGGCGTTATCCTTTGCATAAACATTACATCGGATGAGATTTGTTTTTCTTTACAATGTCTATGTTAATTTTTATACCTTTCAAAAAATCTCTGGATTTTGTTCTTTATATTTTCTCACTTCGTCTGTTGTTTCTTTTTTCCAGGCAGCCCAGAGTTTCTTTGTCTATGTAATGTTTTTCATAGATGTATTAATGAATGCAAATTTGCATTTGAAGCTTTTGACATTTTTATCTTGTGCAAGCATTTTGACTTTCCTCTAATTTCTCTCTTAATTTTTCTGAATATCTTCTCTGTAGAAATGCTGTGCTTCTTGCATAATAGTTACAACACCTAGTGTCTTCCTTTTCCTCAGTAGTCCACTCTATTGTCTTTTTGGCTCTTTTTTTGACCTATCAGTTTTTGTGATTTTTGTGGACTACTACTTCCTTCTGCAACAGGGAGACCATCCTCCCCTGAGCCTGGCATAACCCCATTGTAGGAATATTTCCACATCTTGAGGATTATACACTGCCATTTTTTTCCAATCCTGGAACAAGTATATAATTTTTTTATCCTGGGACGTGTGCACCCAGTTGTCTTTTTTATGTTTTTAGCTTACCTCTCTCCATGATATATGATACAGTCTGCATTTCATTGTTGTCTTGGTGAGATTTTGTAAAAAGAGAGAGTCCATCATGTAAAGGTACTCACCAACACTTGAGGATGGCTCCATTTCAGCAATACTACCCTCTTTTTCTTGCTGATTTAATCATCTCTCCATTCGGGCTATTTTCCAGTAAATGTTCACAAATGCTATAGTAAATGGCAAAATAAAACATGGTGATGCCATTTTAATTAGTTTATTTCAGTTGTGGGAGCTAATATCACAGTTTATTTTCTTAAGAGTGCCACTCAGGGCAACATACTTTCCAGTGGTAGAGTCTTGGAAGGATGATTTATGTATGACTGAGTTTGATTTTTTTGCCTTGTTCAAAGATTA
Source organism: Protopterus annectens (assembly GCF_019279795.1). Taxonomy (NCBI): domain Eukaryota; kingdom Metazoa; phylum Chordata; order Ceratodontiformes; family Protopteridae; genus Protopterus; species Protopterus annectens. Next base: position 1,398,573,096 of record NC_056739.1, on the reverse strand, counting down.
CGTTATTGTCACCTCTCTTAATTTTCAGAAGTAAAACCATGGGTGGGGATCAGAAAGATCCTAAGTTTCTCAGGATGATGCCTAATATATCTGCTATCTAGTTCCAATATGATTAAATCATCCAGAAGTAATTATAACCAGGTAAATGTAAATGGTTGAAGCTTCATCTAAACAAAAAAAATAAATAAAAAATGAAAATTTTTTTTGCAGGCAGTCAGCCCCTACAACCCCATGCTTATATAGGTGACTTTGGTCCCACAGCTACCTTTACTAAAGTATATTAATTACACAGTTGCAGTACACAGAGAAAACAAAACATTAAAAAAGCAATCAATAATTCCCATATGTTTAATAGAAACAGTGCCAGAAATTGTTTTTTATGAGAAAAATCTATTAATTTGTTACATCTAATCCACTTCACACTTGATCAGTGGTAGGGAAGCCTTGCCATCCATAGTTGGATTTTCATTCTGGAATTCTTTATCTTATCCTACATACATATTATTTGATGTAACTTCTGTATATATTTGCACTCGTGACACAGTTCAGTACCAGCAGTAGGCCTTGTCTCCGTGATATACAAGTTCAACCTGACTGTTTTTTTTTTTTTTTTGTGGCATCATTATCTAGAATTGTGTGTTTGTACACTCTACTTGAAAAGATTAATGGATTGTCCATGATCCATGGCACCCATGCTGTATCCTAGATTAGTACAACTGCTCATATTTTCAAAGTTTCATACATATATTTTACTTGAATACAATTTTCACTATAATCTAATTTATCAGCATTCTTTGGACATCTTTGTTGCTTGCATACAGTGTTACTGTAATTATACTTACAATTGTTTGAACAGTGGGTAATTAGCTTTTTACTTGTTCTTTTATGGTACTTGAAGTTCATTGCCATTGTTTACTAGTTCTCCTTTAGGACCTTATTACTCATGCAAACGTTACTGAGGTGTCTATAACTTATTTCAAGATAAAGCCAAGAAGGGGCTCACTGGTACATCATCAGTGACCTGGTGGTCTACACACTGAGCTTAATAGCGGCCTATCTTCCAACAACCTAATAACCTGCTGTACACAGCTGCATTAGGTACATCATTTGAATGCTTATACTACATAAATATATATATATATATATATATATATATATATATATATATATATATATATATATATATATATATATAAAGGTGCTCTTCATTACACTGCAGTGAAAAGTGTCCTTCCAGTTGCTTGTATTTTTATATTTTATATCTGTGACATTTGTGGGTGCTTTTACAGAAATACTGAGTGTTCCTATTTATCTTACCCCACTATCACTCACTTTAACAAAGTCTTAAATCTGCCTTAGTTACACTAGCTACAAAAAAAAAAAATACCATATCACAGGAAGAAATTATGCATATACACACAAACACACACACACACACACACACACACACACTCACACACAAGTACGCATGCAGGCACACACACACACACACACACACACACACACACACACACACACACACACACACACACACACACATAAAAGAACTAATCTGACCTAAAAGAAAATCCACAAAACTGAATCCAAAGCAAACTACCCCCAACTCCATTCATGAACAATGGGATAACAAAAGCACAAAGAAACAGCAAAAATTAATAAAAAAAAAACAAAAGCCTAAAAGAACAGATACATGATCATACCACATAACAGTATTACTCTAACTTACATATAACTAAAGTATAGCAATTCTAGTTACATAAATTATAAAAAAAATTTCACATGACTCATACAGAATGCACTCACGCAACCTTAACAGAACATCACTGCACTCTTAAGTATAAGCACCAGAAATAAAACCTAATATAATTACATGGAAAAAAGTTAAAATAAAAGAAAAATTGAACCACAAGTAGCCAGCCAGAAAGATGGTGCTATATGCAAACCTAGATTTTAACTAACAAAATAGAGATAAAAGGATATAAAATAGGATCCCTGTAAGTTCTTGATTTTGACCCATTCATTAAGTCCAGTCTCTTCACACATGGGGTGCAGGACAGACTCCACAGGAACAAGAAGAGTTGGAATGTTTCCCTTGTAGGAGTCATGTTGAAATCTACTTTTTTTACTGAAATGGTCTTCATTAATGGTTCTCAAAACTATATATGGTAAGAAAAATCTCCTCACTAGCATTAATTAGACCCTATACAGCATTCTGTCCCATCAGACCTCTCAACCATACCGAATTCCTTGGTATTTTTTGGTTTTGAGGACAAAATATTGGGATGCCACGAATTCCCATGTGGCCCCCTTAATTTCCGAATTTCCTGGTCTTTTTTTTTTTTTTTTTTTACAAGTTACCACTTTAAATTTTTGGCTGATGTCACCATGCATCACCAGCCTATAGGGGCATGTGTGATAACATCAGCTACTGCCTGTTGGACTCATAGGGAATATAGCAGTGATGGTGTGTGGATTTCAGTTTCAGGTACCAAGTGTTATTATAATATCATTGCATAGTTTTATTTATCTGCTGGCCAGCCATCCATTGTTTGCATTTCTAGCCAGCATATTTCAACCGTTTATCTAGCGTATTTATTTATGGCCAGCCGCTCTCAACTGTTGCTGCATAAGTTTGTTCTTAGTTTATTGTTGCGTTCTTATGAGTGTGCATTTTTAAGTTGCTGACTTGTTGCAAGTTTATCTAAGTTCATTAGTGTGTGTATTTGAATACAGTGGTCCATTCCTCTTTGCCGCATTTACTATAATGCTTGAATTTGCCAGTATATTCTTCTTTTTTCACTACTACCGACCTACAAATGTGCATTGGAAAAGGCGTCAGAATTTAACATAATGACTCGATAGTCTATGTTTGGGACACCAGTCTCATGACATACTGTCTTACAGTTATTCAGTTCATTTAGTTTGCCACATGTATACCATACCTCTCAACCTCTTAGCACAAGACATCTGGCCAAAGCCTGGCCTAATGTGGGGACTAAGACCCCAAAATAAGGACCGATTTTAATTATTGCAGTTATAAACTTAGATATTTGATAGAATAACAAGTTTTGTCTTAGCGTGCATTTTTCTAAGAATATGAAGTCTGAAAACTCAAATATATGATCATTTTGGTGTTTTCAGTCCTTAGGTTATCCCAGTGATTTGCCAGAAAACCACAGAATCTCTGTACTGTTACTAGTTCTTTGCCTCTCCCGCTGCACCACAAAATTGTAACCCCATTTCGAGTCTGTTTTCATTCGCCATGCTATGTATCCCTGAATGTCTACTTCTGTCTCATAAATTAGGACAACACCTGAGAAATCAGGAACAAGGGGAACAATATGAGCTGTGGTTGTGGTGGAAGTTAAATACCACAGTTTAGAAGGCATTGGCAGCAAGCACATTTTAGACTTCTAAGTGATCGGTTACTTGAACAGTTGATCATTTATAATGTATAGTTTTTGGAAAGGAATGGTAAAATAAATGGTATAGAGTTGGAGGCATTACAGAGAGTTAGGAAGATGGTCTATCACATCTATGTATTCTCAGAACAAAGTTAAGGGAGTAGGTGTTGTAAAACGTAACTAAAGTCTGTATACCTATTGATACAGAGTCGTATTATTTGCTTAAACTCATTCCGGTCAGTTAATACAGTCATGTACCAGTATATAACTGGAGTTTTATAAAGAATATCTGTAAACCTAGGAACAGTGGAATCAAAAACAAAATTAATATTCATGTGTTGAAGGTATGCTCTCTGTGCTGATGAGCAGGGAATAAATCAATCAATAAATCAATTATACCAGTTATTATTAGTGTTATGTTAATTATATCTACAAATAAGATGATATGTATTTAGTTAGTGCGGGAGGTGGTCCATTGCTCTTTGCTGCATATACATTGACTAAGACATTCAGTGCAAATATGCTGCTGCTGCATTTACATTCAGTTAGAGTGAATATGCTGCAAGATTTATCTAGTGTGTGTATTTATGGACAGCATCAACTGTTGCACAAGTTCATTATCACACATTTTTAAGTTGCTGCAAGTTTGGTGGTCTGTTATCCGTTGCTCTTTGCTGCATTTACAGAGTAAGACATTCAGCGCAAATACACTTTCAGTTAGAGATTGCTTGCATTCAGTTTGTGATTTGATTTTCTGCATTAAGTTTGGTGGTCCGTTTTACAGAGTGAGACATTCAGTGTGAAATACACTTTCAGTTAGAGGTGTGCGTTTGTGATTTGATTCATTAAGTTTGGTGGTTCATTTTACAGAGTGAGACTTTCAGTGGGAAATACAAGTTTACGGAGTGAGACATTCAGTGGGAAATACAAGTTTATGGAGTGAGACAGGTGTGTGTGTGTGTGTGTGTGTGTGTGTGTGTGTGTGTGTGTGTGTGTGTGTGTGTGTGTGTACAATGCCCCACTTAGACAAAGGTGGTGGTTAGGGTTACACAGGCTCAAACCCTGTACCTTAGGTACAAGAAGCAAGAGCCTGAGTTCTTTACCCATACCACCACTTCTGACTGAAGGTGTTATAGCTCTCAACTGTACAAATTTTCACAGAATGTTTAGAATGTGTTTGGTTAATACTTTTTTTTTCTGTTCCTCTTAAAATTTGGATGGTGCAGTGGTAGTGTTGTTGCTTCACAGCAAGAGAGTATCTGGTTTGATTCTTGGCTGAAGTGCCTTGTGTGCAGAGTCTGCATGTCCTTCCCTGTGTTTGTGTGGGTTTCCTCTGGGTGCTCTGGTTTCCTCCCATGATACAAAGACATGTGTCTGGAGCATTTTTCCCCAGGCCTCTGCTGAAAATTAGCTTTGTTCCAAGTAGGACTTTCCAGTAAACAAATGTTAAATAAAATAAAATGTATGGTTTTCTGGCAAATCAGTGAGAACCAAATTCACTAAATAATGATAGCCATTTAAGTTTGTCTTTCTATCTCTCTGGAAATACATGGTAACACAACATTTTATTCTAGCAACTTTTTAAGGTTATACAAACAATGTTTAAAATGTGTCCTCGGTTTCGGGCTTTTGTCCCCCCAATAAATTTTGGCTGTTTCCTGATTTCTTGTGCTGCACAGTTCTTCAGGGAAAGAGAAGTTTAGTGCTGCTTATGCAAAGTCTCCTGGCATTGTTAGCAGTACAACAGGTAGTAAAGCAGTATGCATATTAATGTTTATGATAAATGGGGCATAATAGTTAAGTAATGGGACATTGGAATGGCTGCAGGGGGACTCTGGGGCCATATTTTGGTTGTCTGTTCAGTTTGCCTTTGAAAGTTAGTATACCACAATTCCACTGGAGTGGGTTGGGTTTCATAAGTATGTATGCGCATTTTATGTTAATCGGCGTACACATTTGTACCTATTTTTCATGGACCTTTGTCCAGATTTTTCATGTTTCCAGATTGAGAGTTATGTGTCCCACCCATCACTGCATTAAAACTTCTGTTAGATTAAATCAAATACTACAAAATATAAATTACCTCAGAACAGTAGCTGAGAACTAACTAAGGGACAACCCAATTAATAAAAAGTTATGGAGACTACATAAAGCACCATGTAACTGACAACACGGAATTGTCATATCCAGCTGAGATAAATTGGAAAAACAGTACAAACTCAAAAAGAAAAAGAAATAAAGAAGGAAAGAAAACCAAGAATAGTGAATAATGGAATAAGCAGGCCCCAGTTTGTGTGATGCATGAAATATCTTGTGCTGCAAGGCTAGATAAGTTAGTTCATGTTTCCTGGTTTCACCACTCATAATGAAATTTGAAACCCTTATATTGCATGTGTGTATGTGTCTGTTCTGTAAATGTACTTGTTTAAACACACACACACACACACACACACACACACACACACACACACACACACACACACACACACACACAAGCACCTCAGTTGCTTGTTTGCCAATGACTTTTATTACAGCGTAGGAGAGGGAAATATGAGTCTCTAATTGGAATAGCGTCTCATGATTCTAAGAGAAGGGGACACAAACTTTATACATTGATGTGTTTTTGTATTGTTTATGCTTTTGAAAACAAATGCATTGCTTATTAACAAATTGTTAATGGATGGGAATTTTGCAAATAAAATACTGCAAGACTCCATGCTTACAAAAGCAATGATATAAGCAGCTTCTCCTGTGACTGACTGATGTCCATCTAGTTGGTCACTGTTTATCTTTCCCCTATTCTTCAATATTGTGTTGCCCTGGCCACATTTCCTATTGTTATACTGTGACTCTGAATCTGTATCTTGTGCACCTTCTGTCTTCACTCTTGTAGGATGTTCCTCCTTTCCCTGCAGTTGTACAATCAGGTTAATATATAAATAAATGGGTAGAAAAGTTGAAGCCCTCCATATGAGGGTGCAGCAGAGCTTGCTGCATGCAAAAAAAAACTGCTATACTCTTACAGAGTACTGTTTTAAGGGAAGTTCTATACTTGTTCATTTGTGATTGACTACTTGGGGCTTTAGGCAGTTTAGTCTCAGCTGTTCATGGATAAGCATGTGAACACATTACTCATTTAGTGAAATGATTTTCAGTGGAATGTAATCCTTCAGGAAATTAGTATCATAATTAATAGTAATTTAAAAAACTATGACACCAGCATTCTACAAGATGCTCTAATACAATCAAATGACTGGTGCGAAAGCCACAGATTAAAACTCAATACAAAGAAATGCATTATAGTGCCCTTTGGGAAATCATCCACCCAATCTAATTACTTCACTGATAAAACACCTCGAAGAGTTGACCTGATAGTTAAGGATCTGGGAACATATGTAGACGGTAATCTAACATTTGAAAAACACATATCCAAGATTGTAAGAAAATCATTCTATGTTGCCCAAATCATAAGCAAGGTTATGGCATCTAGGTTTAGGAAGTAATAGTACCACTCTACTCAGCTCTTATCGGACACATCATTGACTACAATACCTCATTTGGCATGTACCCAACCAGGCAATTTCAACAATTGTAATGCCCTCAAAGGCTCCTCACCAGGAGAATTCAGGGTATGAATAGCCTGTCCTACACAGATGGCCTTAAGGTCCTATCTCTGTACTAAGTCTCCTACAAGATAATGAGAGGTGATCTATGGATAGCATGTAATGCACCCTTAAATCCAGCTCTGATGGGTCTCTTGCACATCCACAAGAGAATCAGCACCAGAAACACTAGATCTAAGGACCTGAACTTTGTCTGAGACATCAACAGAACAAGGCGAAGGGACCAATATGTGTCTCATAGGATCCCCATGCTATGAAATAAGCCCCTCCCCCATCTATGTGAAGCAGAGTTCATCCCAGGCCATATTCAAAAGAAACATTGTTCATTGCATGGATAATTGCAAATTCACCCCCAGTCTGGCCCCCATATCTCTAATGGACAGAGGTAAACAGTAGGTAAATTAATTCCTGACTAATAATACCCCTCCACATAACCCATAGCAACCTCTTTATTAACATACCCACCACATAACACCACCATATAAGTGTCCAAGGAATTTGGGGACAATCCTGGGTTGGGTTGCATAGCTATGCTTGTAATGACCCTGGTGGCTATTAGCACCTTGTAGACCTATGAAACTATGCGTTATCACATATGAAGAAACATCATATGGAAATACATATGCCTTTTTTCTCTTTATTTGTTTAACCGTTCAATTGTTCATTAAATTTACTAGTGAACAATGTATGATTAACTTTGTGTTTGAGAATGGCGTCAATGATAGTAGAATGAGGGACACTGTCCAAAGCCTTAGACAAATCCAAATGGACCACCACAACAGACAGGCCATATCTAAGGCAGGTGCCACTGAGTCATAACATTCAATTAAACTAGTGAACATAGAAAGTTTTTTTGAGAAACCATGTTGAGTGAGGTCCAGTAAACATCCCTGAAAGTCTTGATTAAGAAAGGAAAGTAGACACCTCTCAGCTCGTCCTCACCAGTGAAATGGGACTGACAGGTATATAATTACTTATATTTTCCATTGGGCCCCCCTTATGAATCTGGAATTATGTCTGTAAGTTTCTAATTAGCAGAAACAATGCAAGAATATTTAAAAAATGAGCGATAGTAGCTGAAATATGTTTACTACAATATGCCCAGAAAATGCCTGGAATGTTAGCAGGTCTCATGCCACTACCCTATTTAATACATTTCAAAGATGATTGCACAAAGGACAAAATGAAAACTGGGCCCATAACATTTTAATAGAAGATGACTGCAACATCAGAAATGTTGTGAAACAGTATAGCATCTAATACCAAGAAGTGCTCATTGAGCAAGTTTGCCAATAATTCTCCAGAATTCAGCACTTCACCTCGAACTGAAATTGGTTTGAAATAGTTAGCTATATTACCAATATATCTAATGTGAGAATAAAATTTCTTAGGGCAAGGGCTGCTAAATAAATTATCTTCAAATTTACTCTTTGCTAATCTCAAAGAGGTATTTAATCTTCTGGAGAAATTAAGTTATAGGCCCATTTTAAATCATTTCTCTTGAACCTCTTCCATAGCCAATTTCTTCCTCCTTTTTCTCAGAAGTTTAGTATGACCAGTGTTTCACCATGAAGGTGTAGTTCTCAGTAAACTGTTAGTTATTGTTTTCTTGTATCCAGACAAAAAATTCACAAATGTTTTCAAAGTCCTGCCACTTATTGACATTGATATTTACCTTGGAGAAATTCAAGTCCATAGAATTTATTTGATTAATAATATTCAGATCAAGGTTAGCCTTATCTAAAATATGCTTTTGTTAATTCATGTGAAAAGCTTTAGTTATTATATTAAATTCAAAAGCTAAGTGATCTGAGTTGCCTAATGGATATAGTTGGTTAATCGCAGAATTTTTTTCTGGAATATTTGTAAGTAAGAGAGCTATGATATTATTTAATTTGTGAGGAAAATCAGTCATTTGAGTCAAATTGTGTAACATACATAAATCACAGTAACAACCAAAAAAAAAAAAAACCACTATAAACTTAAAACAAACTAAGAAAAAGACATAGAACATTACAGCATAACTACACTTTATTAAATACAGTTGAGCGTTTTTCTCCAGTGACAGCACTTCTTCAGAACTGGAATAAGATCCACGTACTTCCTTCTTATATAATTAAACATGTGATCAGTTACATAACTAAGTACCATAAAGCCTCTAAAAAAGTGGGAATTTGGATTGACAAAATGTACCATAAAGCTTCTAAAAAAATGGAAACTGAGAAATGTAAAGGTGAAAAATACACAAAAAATATGACTTTAAAAACCTGACCACAATAAAAATGGGCACAAATTCATCATATCATAAAATATTGCAGGATAAATGTACTAAAATGTTTATCTAAACCAAAATACAAATTTAATACAATCTGAACAAAAAAAAATCTAAACATTAATTTGAGCATTAACAAGTTCAAATACATAAAGCAACCTGCTTTGAGTCTTAAAACACTACAAATAGAAGCCAAATCATTAAGACCTGATTCCACATAGGAATTAGCTCTGAGCTGCCATTTCAGTTCCACCAACTCAAAAATATCATTCATAGGACCCCCATGAGACCCAAGATCCACCTGGTTGATGGCTATAAAACTTGAAATTATGATTACTTTTGACACTAAGATGTTTATAATGTGAATTATTCTAATTTTCTTTTTATGTATGTCATACAAATGTTGATAAACTCCAGATCTGAAGGGTTTTATAGTCTTTCTAATGTAAAAACTGGGGCATTGCTGACATTGTGCTATGTAAACCACTCCCTTACTATATAGCAAGACAATTTGTACTTAAGTTTCATTTTCCCATAGCCCTGAATAGTAAATATGGATCCCAACAAAATCACTTTACATTGGCCACACAGTCCATACTTTGCCATATCTCCACTGGAGCCCAGATCCCTATTGTTTTCAATAAGAGTCTTAAAGCAGGTGACCTCACCTACCACTTTCACCAATTCCTGATTGGTGGTAAAAACTGTCCAATTTCTAAAAATGCTAGCCTTAATGTCACTGAAATCAGCACTATATGTCAACATCATAGCCTTAGCAAATTTGTTGATACCATCACCAAAATCATCTCTCAATTCCAAAGGGCCATTTGTTCCAAGTATTGGGGCAAAGTCCCCTTTAGCTGTTCTGGATGCTACCTCATTCTGACTCTCATTAATTAAGAATGAAGGATAACCCTGCACCTCAAACATTGTTTTAACATGTCACTTTCAGTTTTAAACCTGCTATATTGAGATACCATTCTCGATAAATACACAAACTGACCCTTAACCAAAGACTTTTTCTATTGACTGGGGTGCCAGCTGCTATGATGTAATAAAAAGTTAGAATAAGTTGGTTTACTGTACAAATTAGATTCAAAACTTGGTTGTGTTCTGTTCTTGATGATTAATGTGTCCAAATAATAATTTTATCACATTACCACTTCAAAGTAAATTTTAAAAATTCATTTGTAGAGTGAAGGAATATGGAAAATTCTTTAAGTTTGTCTAATGTATTGGTCCAAAAAATCACAATGTCATCCAAGAATCTCCCATACAGGGACCAACACTGCTTGTATTGTGAGGGAAAAACATACTTTTCTTCCCAATATGTCATAATAATATTGGCAAACGTTGCGACAAAGAACACCCCCACAGCAACCTCAGAACTTTGTCTAAACAACTGCCCTTTAAAACACTATAAAATTATTTTCCAATACCAAATTCATCAAGGCAGTTAAAGTTTTTACCTTTGCATAGTCAAATTTAGATTAAAAACACAAATACTTGTAAAACCATTCAAAACCAGTTTCATGGGGATGACTGAGAAAAGATCATTCACATCTACAAAGATAAGTATGAGATCATCATTGTATATTTTACAAGATACCTGAGACAAAAAATCCCATGAATCTTTATATATGTATTGTATCGCCCTCACCACCTTCTTCACTGTAGGTTAATACAGGGTACAGTATAAAAGGTCATAGAATATTTTGCATCTACAGTCAATCATAAAGAAGGGTCCACCAAATTTTTGTTGATTTTAGGAATACCAAAGATTGTGGGAATTCTTGGTTCAGGCACAAACAAAAATTTATATTCATTCTTGATCAAACATTCATCTGGCAACAGTTCTTCTAAACATGATATATGCTATGTTTTTCTCATTCTGGGCCACTTCCTTGTATGGGTCACCATAAAGCAAAGATGGCATTTTGTTAATGTAATCATTCACATTCATTACTATCAACCCCCAGCTATATCAGGTTTCATTAACCTGATTTGCCTGTTGCTAATGACACTCATCAAAAGCTCACATTCATCAACACTTAGACTTTGTAAATGAGAAATGTTTCTTTTAGATTTAATAATACTCCTGTTGTCATACACCCACTTTTTTTCAAAAATTTAAATTATAGGGTGTAAAGGGGAGTTGAACACACTAGGCTTTCTACATAGAGTAATGCATGGGATGACCTCTGACCCTGATTTATTAAAACATAGACTCAAGTTTAATTTGTGGGTAAATAATCTAAGGTTGACAAGTACATCCTCAAGTTTTACTTTTCTCACTGGGACAAACATAAGCTTCTTTTCGAACAAGTTAGCCCACGTTTTATCAACATGAATATCACTATACTTATAGACCTTAAAATCTTGTCTCATATGAGAAATAATCAAACATTGATCATTTATCTGCTGAATCTGTTCCCCTGCACTCCCCTCCCTCTCCTTCCTTGGTTGTTCCTCCTGTAAACATTCACTAGGGTGTGGTTGTTCTGTTCCAGGTGCCGATGCCCCTGTTGTCTTAAATGTTCAGCTCTCCTGGGAAGGGGGTTTCTCTAAAGGGACCACATCATGATTCAGCTCAGGTTCACCTAAATAATGTGGGGCCTCTTCACTAGAAATCAGATTGTGATGATTACCCACCTCTACAGTATGTTGTCTCATTGCTCTTGTGTCAGACAAGCTACTTTTACCAACCAAGGGGGGTAAGGGATAAGGCTTCTCCCGCTCATACTCTAATTTTTCACAGAGCATTTTTTTTCTAATCTTGATGTTGCGTATAATATTGTCTACTTTGTGAAAAATCCCCCATCTTTACAGTTCTTATTATAAAATAACATGTCATTTTTCTATTAAAGTCAATATCATTAATGCAAGTCAATAAGTTGTCCATTTTCTTTAAATTGTCTTTTATAAGTGCCTCCATAAGCTTGCATCCATGTCTGTTAAACAGGGCCAATAACTCCTTGTGCAAATCCAAGTCAAATGCCAAACCCAAAGGATATTTCCAGATTCTTAAGCCCTTTGGGATACAGTTGAGCTTGATACATTCTTTAAAATAGCTATTCTGTACTTGAAGGTTATAATAACAATACTTGTCATGAAGTAACACCAACACTTAATCTATTGTTCCACGGATGCTTTGAGTGGGTCCAAAGTCATTCTGCCAATCACTGCTGCAATTCAACCAATCCTGAAGTGAGGGAGGGTCCTGCTGAGGGGATAGGCCATTCACAGCAGCTGAAATACTCCACGACCCTCAAATAGCTTCATTTAGAGTTCATTGCCCGTAGTTAATGCAGCTGTTGTTTCTCTGGGCTGGAGTGATCCCTGAAGAAATAACAAAACTGCTTGTGAGATAAAAAAACAAAGGGCCTGGACTGACAGATCCATTTTTGTTAGTCCCTTTCATTAGTTGCGTAAGTTGTTTAATCAAATTGTAATGGAATTGAAACGGCAACTCAGAACTAATTCCTATGTGGAACCAGGTTTTAATGATTTTGTTTCTATTTTTAGTGTTTTAAAGCCCAAAGCAGACTAATACAGAGGTTGTTATAAATTCTGAAGGCTCTTAAATGGATATTAATTCCTTTATGGAGAAGAATAATTCCAGCTATAATACAGATATGTTGGGGAGTCATGTATTTGTATTGAGAAAACCACTCACACTGGACACCGAGGCTCAGAATTTACTAAACAACGGAATAATCTTGCTATAAAATCTTTATTGCAGAGAGAACTAGATTTTAGGAAAAGGCAGATATCCTAAATCCAACTTATCACATATTAAAAGTTCACAGTCAACTACTTGTGATGAAACTCTTTCCTTAAGTCCTCCAGTTCCATGGCTAAGTCAGTCAACATGAGACATTTAACATACTTATTTGTGTCGAAGTCTAATGATATTGTGGGAGTGTGATATACATGAGACATTTAATAACACTGGTAACTAAAAAAATCCCAGAAGCTCTGCTACACTCCTGTACCTCCTGCTCTTGTTGGGTACATCGCCCTTTGATGCAGGATGTGTCTTTGTATCTTTACATCATGCACATGGCGTGTGGCCACTCAGCTTGCGACCACTCACTGGTGCTACTTGGTTAAATAGCAAGTCTAATCTCTGTCTCACAAAAAACACCGCCCTTAAAGTAGTAGCAGGGAAAGAACATTTGTAATTAATAAAATAAAGTAGAATGAAACTCTCAGCTATGGCTGTTTGCTGGTGCACATGCTTTACTAGCAAATCTAATCTTTGTCTCTAAACACACACACACACACACACACACACACACACACACACACACACACACACACATGCACACGCACACACACACACACACACACACACACACACACACACACACACACACACACACAACACACGAAAAGTTTGTTTCCATCCAAGCTGAAATTTGCTTAGCTGATATGTTTCTCTCTGAAATGCCAGGTTATGTGCATTTACCTTGGAGCTCATATAATAAGGTAAGCCATGGCTGTAAAACATTATGTCATAATCTGGATCAACACCCATTCACGCAGTATCTATCTTTTTGGAGTTGCGAGCCTTATCTTTAAGTGCATCACTGTATTGAGCAATGTCTGACCTTCTGAATCAAGCCTATTATTATCACTTATCTGTAAAACTTGGTCTGCAAACCAGTATAGCATCTGCTTGCCAAAATTTACTGCATCAAGCCTTGCATTTCAGTTTTGCAGGTAAACAAAAGCTGTAAGTAAAAGCCAACAAATTCAATCAACTTTCAGGAAAAGTATTCCTTACCCCATCCATGACTTTTGGAAGACCATCCATTATGCTGCTCTGCATCTCTGTTTTATTTTTGAAACAAGAGTTAGTGCAGAGTGTACAAACAAGAAATGCTATACCATTCTTTTTGTTTATTTATTTGTTTATTTGTTCTAACATTTATTAACTAGGAGAAAATGGTACAGATGAGGGACTTGTTTTCAGTTATGTTCCAGGCCAGAAGCAGCATTGCAATCATTAACATATGAAGTTTAGACCAATGCTAAAGGACCTACCTATTTCAACACAAACTAATGGTATACTACTATAAAATGACATAAGGCTTTCAATTGAAAAATTATGAATACTATAAATGATCAGTATATAGAGAATTTTTTTACAGACTTGTATCAATGACTATTATAGGAAAGGTGTTAAATGAAAGATAATAAATATTGTTTGTTACTTATTTTCCAGGAATTTACATTTGACTGTTTCTTATAGTTGGTCCAGAAGTGTGGTGTTGAATTGAGACAAAATTTAAGCATTCTATATTTGATGAGGAATAGAGTTCCAGACACTTGAAATTATTTTGGAAATGATCCTTCCTGGCACACAAATGTGAAGAAAGCTTGTTTTAGTGCATTAACTATCACATGGTGATAACAGTGTGTAACAGAATGTGACAGCTTGCTCTTTTTGCCTTAGCATAGGATAAAAACTGCAAATGAGTTTCTCTTACGGGGAAATGAGCTATATTACTGGGTAAGATACAGGGGTGATGTATTGGACATGCAAGTGTAACATTTGTTAAAAATTCTCTGTAAGAGGTTTGCAATTTACCACTGTTATCAAAAATTGTCTGCAAGGTGTATGCATCAGATTTCCCAAAACAATAGCATGTCTTTTAACAGACCTTTGGATGAAGCTGGTCTTGATATTAAGTTTCCACATTCTCCAAAGTCCAGCTCAGTAAAATGAGCATCATTAAGCCCATCAGACAGACTGTGCACTCTATCAATGTCACCCAACATGTACTATCTAGTAGGTATGTACATAGTCTGAGACCACTCAATAGGGGAACATATTTGCTATTTTTGGTACACTGACCTGAAAGGTGATCATGTTTGCTAGAGGTAGAGGAATGTAGCCCTCCCTATTCATAGTCTTGTGTGACAGAATTTGCCTACATATTAAAACAGTACTTTTTTTTTTTGTCTAGCATTAGAGCACTCCTGAGCTTTATTGCACTTTGGGTATTATTTAATGTGTTTTTTCTGCAGTATATAATTCCTGGGGGATGCATCCTGCAATCTTCTAAGTTATTTAGAGTGCAGTTTTCTGAACATAAATGCTGGCAGGATTTGGTATGTTGATTATTAACAATGGTATGTCAGTGAGATTGCGATCAGTGAAATGTTATTGACAAAATAAAGTAGCAGCAGACCACCATATATCCCTTCTGTGTTACTGCTGACAGACATTGCACAGGCTGCTCGCACATAGTTCCTGCATAAAGTCACTTGATTATGCAGACACACTGAAAAGTGTATTAAAAATTAAAAAGCGGGAAAACATGCAAATACAAATATAACAGGCCATACTAACTTACAGGATACCAAACTGAATAAAGACATACAGGTAGGTGTGTGGGGGGGGGGTCCTTCTTTGAAGGTTGGGTGCCAGGCTGGCAACTCGACACTGTAAAAATCCACTGCCAATCATTAGCGGACCACTGATCTGCTGTGGTGACCCCTAATTGGGAAAAGCCGAAAGACCAAACTGAATAGTACCATTGTAGATACTTCTAGTGGAGAAGACCATAATGATTTTTGAAAATCATACCATACAAGGACTTGTCTGTTCATTCCCTACTGCAGACTATAGAAAAATACATGACTTCAGTAAAATATAAAATCTTATAACAAGTGTACTTTAAAGTCAGCTATACTAAGACACACTGAGGTTTGGAGAAATGCCAACAATTTAATTTCTTATCATATGTGCCTTGAAGTTATGAAACACAAATCTAAAGTAAAAATAGGTATATCCCCCAACTTGTACAATATGTTGCTTGTACTGCAGGTCTTCAAGCTATGTACAGTAATGTCATGCATTATTTGCCTGAGGCATCAAAAGAAACATCAAACCACAGCACACCTCTTCCACTTAAAATAAAACTTCAAAAGGAATTGGTGTGCTTAAATAATAAGAAATCACTCTGGAAGTACTTACAGAGATTGCATAATAGTACTGGGTCGGGTCAAGTGTTTGGAGATTCCCAATGTCTTTGTTAATGAGTTCCATGATGATGCACTCCATAGCCTTGCAGACCAGGCTAGTCAGCCTTATGGAGCGATAGTTACCAGGGTCAGTTGTGGCCCCTCCTTTGTGGAGAGGAATAACCATTGCTGTGCGCCATTCTATGGGCACGTAGCCTTAAGAGAGGCTGAGGTTGAACAGCGTGTTTAGGTGGGGGGTTAGTTCATTCTGTTGTTCATGCAAGATGCAGCCTGGGACACCATCTGGTCCCAGTGACACTGTGTTTTTGGCTTTTGAAAGGGCTGTTTTCACCTGTGCATCTGTGATTTCATTCATGCTTTTCAGTGAATTTCAAAATTCATGCTTTTAATTGCTTCTGCTGTTTCTTTATTTGATTTCATTCAGTATGTTAGTGATAGCAATCTACTTTCTACCTCTACAAATCTGTACTCTTTCCCTTAACTCAGTCATTTAGTCTCTCAAGTCACTTTTGACAATATATTTGCGTTTTCCTGAGTAATGTGGTTGTTCCCAGTAGCTTATTGTAGAACACAACAAACGTTTTGTTTTTAGAGTGTATTTTTACTGAGTGGTGTTAGCTGTGATAGAGACCATGGCCATGGAGGAAGATATAGAGGCAGCTAATTTGGCAGCAATTGTATATGAGGTATTGAAGATGAATGCAGCATCAGAGATCAAAAGAAGACAATGTAAAGTTTCTGCAATATGTGGTGATGCTGGATACTCGTGTGGTTAGGGAAAGTGCTGTGCTCTATAACCAAACTGATGCTATTTCATAATTATGGATGAAAAACAGGACATTGAAAGTCTTGGTTATAGAACTGTAAGCAAGTCTAACAGCCTTTATTGCATAGCTGGCATCGCTGGAGGATACGTTTCAAATAAGGAGATTGGAGTAGCTGAGGTAGAAGTGGGTTATGTGGACTTTGTACAAAATAAATTCAGTGGCTTATATAAAATTAGGTAGTACCTATAGTATGTCTGCACCACATTTAAGACCCTTAGCTCATCATCTGGATAACATTGTAGCCTGTATTCACTCATAATATAATAAGGAATAAGTGCTTTCTCTACTCACTGAGAACAAGTAAATTATGTTGGATGTGAAAGAAAAGAGCATACTTTGATAATTATTCTGTGTTTTGTGCTGAGCAGGCCAATTATAAGAACAAACATTTTACACTTTATTTGTACTCTGCAGCAATTTTTAAGGCTTTCTTTCCTACAGACAAGTTGTGGCTCTATAACAGATTGGTGGCCACAGACAAGGTTATGTATCTGTTCCAACAAAAGTGACAATGAAGACAATGTACTGTAAGTACTTAATGTAATCAAACAAATACACTTTCAAAGAAACTTTATGAAGTGGTAACACATATAAAATACAATATTATAGTAATTGCTATGGTTTAAACCACATACAGTGTGCTCTACTGCTCTGTTTTCACTGTATCTGCAATACTGGCAGTTATTTTTAATTGTCAGCCATTATGTACTGAAGCGATCAGCATTGGCCAATATCGCCTTTAACACTTTGCACCCAAGACAGCTGCATGCTTTGCCCCACCCTAACTATGCTTCGGAATGTTTGGCATTATGATTGAATTAATCTCATTATCAGCAATATTTTTTTTTTTCCTAGCTTTTAGTCACTGTTGCTGTCCCAGTCCTCATGTCCTGTCCCTGTTGGTTTTTCCAGCTAACTCCATGCACTCTGGACTTAATCCAGTATTTCTGAGGCCAGTCATAGATCCAAAAGAATGTAACTTGTCACATCTGAGCAGGGTTTTTTTTTTTCTTCTAATATAACTTACCCCCCCCCCCCGTAGCTATGTGGTTTAGTCCTGGGTGAGTATGCAATGTGAGGTAGTGGCAAATCACCTCCACCTCTTCAGCAGCTCAGCCAGGCCCACTTCCTACCCACTGACCATGCCTGCACTAGGGATGTTCATCAAGAGACACCCAGATAGCACCTCCCAGGATGGACATGCCCATCCCTCCCTACCACTCCACCAGTCACCTGAGACTGTAATCAAACTCGGATTGCCTGGGACCGGGTTGTAGTCAGGCCTTTATTCCACTACTCTATCAGAGTGGCTCATTATCAGCAATGTTTAATGTAGATTGTGAATAACATTTAAACTGGGTTAACTGAATTGTTTGCTAATTATAAATGTTTTTTTTTTTCAGAAATAAATAAAGGCGTTTTTTAAAAGAACACCAAATTGAAATAAATATGTCAGAAACATTTCATTACTGAACAACAGGCAATGTTTCTGGAATTGCTCCTTCAGGCTTTTTAAAGGAAAGTTGCTAACATAGTAAAAGGTTACATTTAAAGCAGTGGATAGCAAAAGTATGAACAAGGTTATCAACCGTCTTGGTCTAAAATGGAAAGTAGTGCCAGATCTGTACATTAGGGATTGCTAGTATATGGCAATACAAAATCCAGCTAAGAATCAGAAGCATCAGATATTGAACAGTTGACAACAGTGTGGCATTTCCAACTTTAAAAGTTAAAACAATATTTAATAACAACATGAAAATGATACAACAAAGTTTTCTAAATAAAAAACATATTATGTGCTACTTATTCGAAACAGCTGTCCAATTTTTAATTGTGGTGCTACCGTCCAAGAGGAATTTACATTAATATCTGCAAGAAGAGTGAGTTAAGGTTGGATGTGCTCCTGGTTGGCTAAGTGTGATCCCAAGGGGTAAAGTTATAATGTTCTTCCAGCAAGGAATAAATCAAAACCATAACACACCTCAGCCAAGTAATATTGAATTTACACCACGTTTTAAATAACATTTGTTCTTCTTTTTCATATAAGTTATGTGAGTACTAAGTGTGCATGAATGCATACTTAGAAACTATGCAACTGAGATGCTGAAAGATTGTATCCTGAATTTTCAAAAGAGGATTTTGCAGCTTGTTCACATATAATTCATTGGTTAATAATTGCCACTATATCCCGGTCATCATCATTATCATCATCACCACCCTTTTCCCATTTTCTGTGGGATCCTGTTGTTGCATAAACTGCTGCTTCCTCTATCTATTCAGAGCCTGCCTGTCACAGGTCTTCTCTCATGCAGACCATTTCTTGACTGGGTGTCCTCATCTCCTTTTGCCTTACTCCTGTCTTCCAAATCTGTTTCATGAAGTATCCTTCTTCTTTTCTGCACATGTGACCTAACCATAGTAATTGGTTCTCCCTGACATTTTGTACAGTTGGAGTTACATTGACTTCCACTCTTATGTTTTCATTTTTTCACCTTTCCCCCAGTGTACATTATACTACTGTCTCAGATGTTTATCGTGTTACACTGCTGCAGTCATTACACTTGGGTTATCCTGCCGTCAGGCGGTTCCTCAGTCGGCCTGAGTTCCAAATTCTTGGTCCGGCGTCGGTTGCTGTCGCCTCCTCCCTGACGTCAGTGTGACAGGGGTATATAAGATGCAGCTGACGCCATTTTCTTCAGTCTTTCTTGCCGTGCGGTGCCTGAAGCAAAAGCAGTTCGCAAGTGCCGTCGGCCGTCTCCTGAGATTTTCATTCTGAATCCAGAACCGAAGTCTTCTTCAAAGCTAAGTACCCTGTTGGGGAGACTTTTTCTTGCCTCAGACCGATGTCAGTAAAAGTTAATAACTGTGGGAAGCAAATACCTCATAAGGATTTACATTCCTGTTGTATCCCATGCCTAGGCCCAGACCTCAACGTCACTGGTTGTCGGTTTTGTGCTAGGTTTAATGTTTTCATTTTTTCACCTTTCCCCCAGTGTACATTATACTACTGTCTCAGGTACTTCATCTCCATCAGCTAAAGCTTCCTCAGCTGCTCTCCATTCATTGCCTGAGTTCCTGAGTCATGAGTCATGCAACAGCATTGGTTAGATGATTATTTTGCACACCGTACTTTCCATGCTGCTTGTAATTCTTCAGTCCTGCACTACCCCCAACACTTTGCGCTACTTGGCAACAGCCCCTCTGATTCTAACTTTGACGTCTTCATTCTGTCATCTCTTCTCCTCAACCATACCTTCCAGATACTTGAAGATATTAAATTATTCTACTGTTTTCCCTTCTATCACAATTTTTATCTTCTTTTGATTTCCCCTATTTTCTGCCATAACCACTGTCTTGTCTGTACTTAGTTTAATCCCAAGTGTTTTAATTTGCCTTATTTTCCAATCTCACATCATTTGTTGAAGTTCCTGTTCAGTATCTGCTTGCAGTACCAGATCATCTGCATAGAGCAACTTTGATGATCTGTCTCCTCTGATCTGTCACCTCTGATCTATTTATTGATGTAGTCAATCACCAGTATGAATTGGATTGGACTCAGACCTGAACCTTGATGTATGCCAACTCCCACTGAAAGCTCCTGTGTGACTCCAAACACTGTTCACACGTGAGTCATTATGTCCTTTTACTTAGCATCCATTAATTCTATCAGTGTTTGCAGGACTTTGAACCACAGCAGAACTGTCCAAATCAGCTTTCTTGGGACCTTGCTGTCTCCATGTCTATGATCCCTATTTTCAAATATAGGAATATAGGAATACACATACTATTTAGTTCTCAATAAAACTGATACTTCAGAAACAAGACATTCTGTGGTAGTGATTTCAAAATTTGGTACTGGTAAATAGAGTAACAGTTTTGCCTTCACATTTGCCCAGTGAGTAATGGATCTTACTTTGTTCTTGAGTTTAATAAATACTGTACAAAAATGTATGGTAAATGGAATAGACATTTCTTTATTGGGAGAACAACTGCGGTCTGATACTGTAAAATCAAGCACATCAAGTGTTTTTTTTTCAAAAATCTTATTTTCAAAAGTCTTTATTTTTTTTTAATCTTTAAATGTATCAAATGTTTTATCAATGTCTTTAATACCTCATTATGAAAATTCTAGTATAGCCTTCTGACAGCAAGCACTGAAACAACTAAAAAAAAAAGTGAATAAAATAATGTTCATTATGAAGAAGCAACTGAAGGATTTTGTAAAACTGGATATAACTTCATTCTGACATCTGTAACCTTATTAAGCACCCTGCTAAATTTTCATTGGTAGTTTGGTGCTTTTTCAACCCCACAAAATGAAGTAAACCCTTGTGTTTAAACAGCTTTAGCATCTAATTGATATGCCATTCATTTTTAGCAGTCTTCACTGCAGCTGCAATTATTTACTCTCTTTCTTATTATCTAAAGTGCTGGTTGTAGATCCATACAGAACTATCCTCTTCATTAAGGTTATTTTTAATCAAAGATATAACTTGTCAAAGGATATTTACCTCAAGTGACCAAAGCTTTGCTTAATATGATGTTAGCTTAATGTGTCCTCTTTATTTTACTTACAACTGTCTTGGCTTATCTTCTTAAAAACATTTCCTGGAATTCAAAAAGGCTTAGTGTGAAATGAAAGTCTTATCTTGGAAGGCTTCCGCATTTTGATATCCCTTTCCAGTTCTGAGACTGCCTTCCTGCTGATGTTTTCCCCTCCTGGGTAAAGTCATATGCTAATGTGGCAGACTGGGGGAGTGGTTAATGACAATTAGTCACTTGGTGTCCTCCATAAATGTTCACAGGATCTGAATTACTCAGTCAAGAGATTCAGAGAATCATTCTGCCAAGTAAAAATTTGCTGTAAGTGAAAAAAGTGAAAGCCATCAAAAGATAGTGGTCACCCGTGCACTCGTATGGCAGCACTCATGGTACAGGTAAGTACAGCAGAACCAAGGGGGCTGGGGGATGTTTAGAGTATGTGTGTGGGCATGTGGGTTTTCATGTCTTTAGAGGCATATTTGAAGTTGAATGAATGAATGTATGCGTGTGCATGTCTGCCTGATTGGTTGCACTTTGAAGATTAGGTATGGGATGCTGAGTCAGTGTGTGTGTGTGTGTGTCTGTGTGTCTGTGCATGTGTTGGAGCATGAATATGGATGTATGGGTGAGTATTTTTGTGACTGTGGGCAAGTGTGGGGATTGTTTGTGGAATTAATTGTTGGGGAGGTGTGTATGGATGTGGGTGTGATTTTGGGTGTCTGAATTTGTGTTTGTGTGCTTGTAGAGAGTGCCTTTGCTAATGCAATACATGGCATACCAGCAAAAATACTAGCATGGTCAGGACTGACAGCACAGTGTTTGATTCCGAGACATTTCAATGAGCAGGTAATGAGCTCTGTCTCATCATAGCAGTAACAGTACTTGGAACACATCTAGAGCCTGTTTACTGCATTTCCTGTGTTGCACTTAATTTTAAATCACTTTTTTCTCTAAAAACTGCATTTTACCCGATTTTGGCCTAGCACTCAAGTGTGGGGTCATTTATTGCACTGTTGTGATTATTTTGCTGCTTGTGTATCTCTGCTACCTTTAAACTACAAAAAAAAAAAAAAAAAAAAAATCTTGCTTTTTCCCCACTTTCTGAAATTTAAGAAAGTTCAGTTACAGATTTGCTGTTCTGAACTGTTTGGAAGTTTCTAGAAGGCCAGTGCTTGCTTGGGCTAAAGTGAAGTCTTTGTGTTCACCAGAGGGAGTGTCTCTGGAGGAATGGTTACTACCTAGAAGCTGTAGTTTTACTGGCCATTTTGGGTCAATTCTAAACTCCTTGATCTGTCTCTCTTAAAACCCGGCTGCCTCGTGGTTTTGGTGTCTTTTCAGGCTTGCTAGTTGTTGCTGAAGCACCTACCAAGGGAGAAAACACTGAGAGAAGAAAAGGAGCCACTTTTATGATTTTAAGTATTTTCTTCTGATGTTTTGTTAAGTTTTACTGCTTTGCCGCCTACTTTTTGGCATTTTCCAGCTTGCTAAAGTTTATATCTGTAACAGTAACAGTACTTGGAACACATCTAGAGCCTGTTTACTGCATTTCCTGTGTTGCACTTAATTTTAAATCATTTTTTTCTCTAAAAACTGCATTTTACCCGATTTGGGCCTAGCACTCAAGTGTGGGGTCATGTATTGCACTGTTGTGATTATTTTGCTGCTTGTGTATCTCTGCTACCTTTAAACTACAACAAAAAAAAAAAAATAATAAATCTTGCTTTTTTCCCACTTTTTGAAATTTAAGAAAGTTCAGTTACAGATTTGCTGTTCTGAACTGTTTGGAAGTTTCTAGAAGGCCAGTGCTTGCTTGGGCTAAAGGGAAGTCTCTGTGTTCACCAGTGGGAGTGGTTAACACTGAACAGCCTGCCTGTCCCTGGAGGAGTGGTTACTACCTAGAAGCTGTAGTTTTATTGGCCATTTTGGGTCAGTTCTAAACTCCTTGATCTCTCTCTCTTAAAACCCGGCTGCCTCGTGGTTTTGGCATCTTTTCAGGCTTGCTAGTTGTTGCTGAAGCACCTACCAAGGGGAGAAAACACTGAGAGAAGAAAAGGAGCCACTTTTGTGATTTTAAGTATTTTCTTCTGATTTTTTGTTAAGTTTTACTGCTTTGCCGCCTACTTTTTGGCATTTTCCAGCTTGCTAAAGTTTATATCTGTAACAGTAACAGTACTTGGAACACATCTAGAGCCTGTTTACTGCAGTTCCTGTGTTGCACTTAATTTTAAATCTTTTTTTCCTCTAAAAACTGCATTTTACCTGATTTTGGCCTAGCACTCAAGTGTGGGGTCATTTATTGCACTGTTGTGATTATTTTACTGCTTGTGTATCTCTGCTACCTTTAAACTACAAAAAAAAAAATCTTGCTTTTTTCCCCATTTTCTGAACGTTAAGAAAGTTCAGTTACAGATTTGCTGTTCTGAACTGTTTGGAAGTTTCTAGAAGGCCAGTGTTTGCTTGGGCTAAAGGGAAGTCTCTGTGTTCACCAGTGGGAGTGGTTAACACTGAACAGCCAGCCTGTCCCTGGAGGAGTGGTTACAACCTAGAAGCTGTAGTTTTATTGGCCATTTTGGGTCAATTCTAAACTCGTTGATCTGTCTCTCTTAAAACCCGGCTGCCTCGTGGTTTTGGCATCTTTTCAGGCTTGCTAGTTGTTGCTGAAGCACCTACAAAGGGAGAAAATGCTGAGAGAAGAAAATGAGCCACTTTTATGATTTTAAGTATTTTCTTCTGATGTTTTGTTAAGTTTTACTGATTTGCCGCCTACTTTTTGGCATTTTCCAGCTTGCTAAAGTTTATATCTGTAACAGTAACAGTACTTGGAACACATCTAGAGCCTGTTTACTGCATTTCCTGTGTTGCACTTAATTTTAAATCGTTTTTTTCTCTAAAAACTGCATTTTACCCGATTTTGGCCTAGCACTCAAGTGTGGGGTCATTTATTGCACTGTTGTGATTATTTTGCTGCTTGTGTATCTCTGCTACCTTTAAACTACAACAAAAAGAAAAAAACCAAAATAATCTTGCTTTTTTCCCACTTTTTGAAATTTAAGAAAGTTCAGTTACAGATTTGCTGTTCTGAACTGTTTGGAAATTTCTAGAAGGCCAGTGCTTGCTTGGGCTAAAGGGAAGTCTCTGTGTTCAGCAGTGGGAGTAGTTAACACTGAACAGCCTGCCTGTCCCTGGAGGAGTGGTTACTACCTAGAAGCTGTAGTTTTATTAGCCATTTTGGGTCAATTCTAAACTCTTTGATGTCTCCCTCTTAAAACCTGGCTGCCTTGTGGTTTTGGTGTCTTTTCAGGCTTGCTAGTTGTTGCTGAAGCACCAACCAAGGGGAGAAAACACTGAGAGAAGAAAAGGAGCCACTTTTGTGATTTTAAGTATTTCCTTCTGATTTTTTGTTAAGTTTTACTGCTTTGCCGCCTACTTTTTGGCATTTTCCGGCTTGCTAAATTTTATATTTGTAACAGTAACAGTACTTGGAACACATCTAGAGCCTGTTTACTGCATTTCCTGTGTTGCACTTAATTTTAAATCGTTTTTTTCTCTAAAACTGCATTTTACCTGATTTTGGCCTAGCACTCAAGTGTGGGGTCATTTATTGCACTGTTGTGATTATTTTGCTGCTTGTGTATCTCTGCTCCCTTTAAACTACAACAAAAAGAAAAAAAAACAAAAAAATCTTGCTTTTTCCCAGTTTCTGAAAGTTAAGGAAGTTCAGTTACAGATTTGCTGTTCTGAACTGTTTGGAAGTTTCTAGAAGGCCAGTGCTTGCTTGGGCTAAAGGGAAGTCTCTGTGTTTACCAGTGGGAGTGGTTAACACTGAACAGCCTGCCTGTCCCTGGAGGAGTGGTTACTACCTAGAAGCTGTCGTTTTATTGGCCATTTTGGGTCAATTCTAAACTCCTTGATATTTCTCTCTTAAAACCTGGCTGCCTCGTGGCTTTGCCGTCTTTTCAGGCTTGCTAGTTGTTGCTGAAGCACCTACCAAGGGGAGAAAATGCTGAGAGAAGAAAAGGAGCCACTTTTGTGATTTTAAGTATTTTCTTCTGATTTTTTTGTTAAGTTTTACTGCTTTGCCGCCTACTTTTCGGCATTTTCCGGCTTGCTAAAGTTTATAGCTGTAACAGTAACAGTACTTGGAACACATCTAGAGCCTGTCTACTGCATTTCCTGTGTTGCACTTAATTTTAAATCTTTTTTTCTCTAAAAACTGCATTTTACCTGATTTTGGCCTAGCACTCAAGTGTGGGGTCATTTATTGTGCTGTTGTGATTATTTTGCTGCTTGTGTATCTCTGCTACCTTTAAACTACAACAAAAAGAAAACAAAACAAATTGCTTTTTTCCCACTTTCTGAAAGTTAAGAAAGTTCAGTTACAGATTTGCTGTTCTGAACTGTTTGTAAGTTTCTAGAAGGCCAGTGCTTGCTTGGGCTAAAGGGAAGTCTCTGTGTTCACCAGTGGGAGTGGTTAACACTGAACAGCCTGCCTATCCCTGGAGGAGAGGTTACTACCTAGAAGCTGTAGTTTTATTGGCCATTTTGGGTCAATTCTAAGCTCCTTGTTCTCTCTCTCTCTTAAAACCCTACAACTCTCTTTTTGGGCGGTTTTGTGCACTGAGCAGCGTTGGGCAGCGCCGCCTAAACAGGTTTAAACTATTACAGGCTCCACAAAGTCTGCTCTTCACTGTTTCCCTTAGAACTGTTCAAACTCTCAAAGTAATCACTCTATTCTCTTTCTAAAGCCCTGCACTTGCTCAACTCTTATAAGGAAACACTAAGTAACTAAGCACTACACCCTCCTTGACTTCTCATAAGTATTAGGCTCCCGATTGGTCCTTCCTGATCAAGTGAAAAATCAGTTCCCTTCCCTAATATGATCAGTAAAAAACCAGTTCCCTATACTAATCTGGTATGTCCAAGGGTCAGTTTCAAGGTTACTCTCCAGTCCAGCTGGTGAATCTGGGAATTTTGAGGCAATGTTACAATTGCCTTATGTACACAGACAACCCTCTCCTCCTTCCAACAAACTCTAATACATGTGAGAGATGCAGTTACACAGCCAAACTGGAGGCAGAGCTCTCTCAACCCAAGACTGGCACAGTCAGTCAGGAGGAAAAGGTAACCACCCACACCACAAATCCAGTCTCACACAGACCTATTGCATCTGCATACCCAACACATAAACACACAAAAACATACTCGGAGGCTCTAAATAAAAATCTGCCTAAACAGCAAAGTCCTCCTAAGCAGATATCCAAGCAACAGCCACCCCTCAACAATACCCACGAATCACATATCTCACAAAATCAGTGTGCCTCACAGTCATAGCCCTTAAGGCCAAACAACACACCAAATACACTTGTTATAGTGGACTCTATTGTCCGGCACACTGATGTCCCGCTCACCAGACTGAACAAGGAGAAGGTCACTGTAAGCTGCCTGTCTGGTGCCAGGATCCGCCACATAATGCAAGCACTCAGGTCACTCCAAAGCAAGTACAAGTATGACTCCGTCATTGTCCATGCTGGTGTGAATGACCTGAGATGTACCTCCCTGGACTACATGAAAAGAGACATAGAGGAGCTCTCTGACAATGTAGCCCAGGCTGGTATAACCCTGACCTTGAGTAGCATCTTGCCCTCACCAAGAATGATGCCACAGTATAAAGACAAAATGATCAGTTTCAACATCTGGCTAAAGTATTGGTGTCATTCAAAGGGGATCCAGTGTCTGTCAGGCTGGGATGACATGCTCGACAAGCCATGTTGCTTCACTAGTGACGGCTTGCACCTGTCACCCTTAGGCTTTCGTATACTGGCCAAGGCTCTTGCCACCCCCATAGTGCCTTTTTTAGGCAAAGCTCAAAGGACAAAGCCACCTCCATAGACAACCCAAGGATAAAAAAACTAAAGGTAATGCTACTCAATGCCAGAAGTCTAAACCTCAAGATGCATGCACTCAAGGCTCTCCTCAGTATGGAGAAAGTCAATGTCTGTGCAGTAACAGAAACCTGGTTCAAAGCTCCTGAGAGCACCCCAGCACTACCAGGTTATAACTCATACCATGCGTTTCGGCCCCAAAACTCAGACCAAAGCACAAAAGGAGGGGGAGTATCTATATTCATCAAAGATACCTACACCTCCAGGTTAGTGGCACTGCACGAAGCATCGGAAACCATCCATGTGCAACTAACAGCAGGCAAAACTGCCTTTCAGCTTGTAGCCTGCTACAGAACACCCTCCTTATTACAGGAACCCCACTTGGCATTCCTGAGAACACTGGAGAATATGAAGGTCTCTCCAAACACTATGTTATTGGGTGACTTCAACTACCCAAACATTGACTGGGAAAACTACTCAAGCCCAAACACCCTCGCCCAATGGTTCCTTGAATTTATAAACTCTAATGCAATGCAACAACTGGTCACCACTCCCACAAGAGGGAACAACATATTGGACCTGGTCATCACCAACATGGGGACTCCATGTTCCACACCAGAGGAAAACCCCTCATTGGTAAGATCAGACCATAAACAAATTTCCCTGGACATCCATATCCTGTCCCCACCCCCAACCAAGGAAATCACTGTAAAGAATTTCTCAAAAGCCAACTTTGCACTTTTCAAGACTGAGGTGGAATCCTTCAAAGCCCCTGGGCCAGAGGATAATACAGCCCAATCTGCAGAATCCTTTACAAATGCATTCTATGAGCACCTGCAGGAATGCATGGATCATGCTATCCCAAATAAAACCAAGACTCACTCCTCCAAAAACAGGAGACCGGTCTGGTGGACCCCGGCCATAAATAAGCTATACAACAGAAGGAGGAAGCTACTACATGACAGAGCAAAATCCCAAAAAGGGAAGGCATCTCTGATCAGTATTAGCAAGAAACTTCGATCCCTGATGAAATCATCAAAGGCCAGTTTCGAAAGAAAAATTGCCCTAGACACTAAAGATAATCACAAGGCCTTCTTTAGTTATGTCAGGAACATGGGCAGAACTCCCAGATATGCTCTGAATTGTTGCATAATGGTACAAAATATACCGAACCTACAGACATAGCCAACATCCTGGCAGACAGATTCAGCGCAAACTTCTCCCCCCACAAAGGAGCAAATGCCTATCCCAACTGAAAGTAACCTCTCTGACATCACAGATGCACAGGTGAAAGCTGCCCTCTCCAAAGCAAAAAAACACAGCATCTATGGGACCGGATGGTGTCCCAGGCTGTGTCTTACACGAGCTCCAAGAAGAACTGAACCCTCACATTAAGTCACTGTTCAAACTTAGCCTTACTACAGGATATGTATCCAAAGAATGGCATACAGCTACAGTGGTCCCACTCCACAAAGGTGGTGCCACAACGGACCCCGGAAACTATCGCCCCATAAGCCTGACTAGTCTGGTCTGTAAAGCTATGGAGCGTATTATCATGGAACTCATAAACAAAGACATTGGGAGCCTCCAGACACTGGACCCTACCCAATTCGGCTTTGTTAAGGGCAGATCTTGCCTCTTAAATCTAGTTGATTTCTTTGAAACAGTTACCAAAGCCATAGATGAGGGCAAGGTAGTCCACACAGCCTACCTGGACCTCGCAAAAGCCTTCGACACAATACCCCACTCGGCCATCATAAATAAGCTTACCAGTTTAAATATCAACCCCTATATCACAAGATGGGTTGCAAACTGGCTCAGAGATAGAACCCACATGGTTAGAATCGCAGGTGCCATGTCCGAATCCAAACCAGTTACAAGTGGCATCCCACAAGGCTCAGTTCTGGGACCTCTCTTGTTCGGTATATACTTCTCTGATGTTCAGGCTAACACGCGGGGGATTATGGCTGACATAGTTTGCAGATGACTGTAAACTGGGGGCCATAATCGAATCTCCAGCTGACACAAGCATCCTCAAAAAGGGTCTCACAGAGACGGATGCTTGGTGCCAGAGCCACGGCCTCAAGCTAAATGATAAAAAGTGCATAGTCATCCCCTTTGGGAAAAACAAGGTGCCCACAAATTACCACATAGGTGGTAATCCATTAAGTACGGAAGAAGTAATTAGAGATTTGGGGACCAACGTAGATAGTAATCTCTCCTTTGATAATCACGTTGCCAAAGTGGTTAGAAAGACCTTCTATATAGCCCACCTTATCACAAAAGGGTTCGCATCTAGATCAAGAGAAGTCATTGTGCCCCTCTACTCGTCACTCATCAGGCCCATAATTGAATACAGTGCCCCTTTTGGGATGTACCTTACCCG